>NC_071531.1:51274886-51574886 GCF_026979565.1 Vidua chalybeata | reverse complement strand
TAGGTTCAACTATAAGTTCTGTAAAACCATTTTCCCTTTAATTTATTGGCTATAACATTATTTTTTTTACATTTCTCTGTTTTTTTCCCCTGATCATCAGCCATCTGTACTAACTCTTAAGACACAGACATAAAATCAGTGTATTTGAAGCTGCAGTTGAACTGCTACTAACTACTCTAATTGTCTGATAATTATCTATGACATACACTTTTTTCTGTTTTTCTTAACCTATCTATATTATAAGCTATTGCCAGAACAGTTCCCTTACTGGGTGTAGGTGCATATGTTTTAAAGTGGGGGATTTTCTACATACACAGAGCAATACAGCTGTAGATCCTCAGACAATTTGTCAGTAACCAGTCAGTAATAAATGTCATGAGGGAATTTTGAAAAATAATAACATCACTGTGAAAAAACAGTCTTATAAGTCTGCATTTTACATAGTCTTGTAAATGTGATTTTTTAGGACTTTCTTAGTCTCATGCTTTTCAGAGAAAAAGCCAAATTGAAAGCTAAAAGGAAGCTAAGAAGCAACACTTTGCCCTAGGCATGCTTTCACTGATTTTTGTTTGTTATTATTCAGTTCAGTGAGCTTGCTCAAGTTTAACATTTCAATTAGTTGTGTAACTACCTAAAAAGGACTATCATATAAAGCAGCTCCTGTTTTAGGGGATTCTGATGCTGGTTCATAACAGGAAAACTACATAACAAAACTACATGCTCTCAAACAAGTTTGATCAAACCTATAGGACTATTCCCTGGTGGCATGATCTAGAAAGAATGCAAGAGGTTCACTTCTCTGACTTTGCATGGACACAGGCAACATTTACAGGAACAATGAAAACAGTCACTGAGTACAGCTCAAGCTCTGTGAATTGTCACCATTTGAACTGGTCAGGAAGATTCCTCTTTCATGGCCCCCATTTGATCAATTTTTTTACATCGACATCACTTTAAGGAAATATTTGATTTAAATAATATTCAAATAATTGTATTTCTGAAAGAGAAAATAAATGTAAATATTCCCTATTCTTAACCACAAGTGTCAAAGAATGGCTGTGAAATAAAATAAAATAATTACCCCCCACACTAGTTTTTACACTAGTGCCATTCTTCCTTTAATATTATGTTGAAATTTTTCACTGAATGCTTAATAGAACACTGAGCACACAGCACTATTTCAGATTTCAGCAGCTGAAACATTTTGAGTACAAAAAAGAAAAAAATTAAGGTAAATGTTCAATATATTCATTATACACACTGTCCTTAATTTACATATGTAAAATCAAAGTATATTACAAAAATGTGTTAAACATTTTTGGTTTCACTGGCATTATATTCTATTATTAGTGTCACTAAGATGACTATTTGCATTCACACATGCCTCACTAGGCTTTTTTACAGCTCCAATTGTCATACACCACTGAAGCCATCTTAGTATGTAACAGGCAAGCAAGAAGATCAGAGAAAATAGAAAAGACTGTTTGGAAAGAATAAAGAGAGAAAAAATGTTAATGTTTACCTGAAACCAAATTATAATTCCTTCAACTTTGTATTGGGCCTGCTTATGCACTTCCTTGCTCATCTGACCCATTTGTGCAAAATGGGTTTAAGTTATTTGAGCAGTATTTATAGATACAGAATTATGGATGTGATTCACTTCTAAAAACTAAGTCCCAAGTATAAGTGTCAAAGTCCCATAGGCTAAATTTGACTCTTAAACAACAACAGAAAAGAACTGAGTGTCACCAGAGGGGAAAATCCAAGTATTTCAGATACTTTCAGGATGTTTTGAATTGCCAGCTCTAGATTCCACTGAGGATCCAGAGACACTAGTTTATGCTTATGATTTACTTTCAGACAGCTGAATTTGGGTGATATGAATTGTATTCCTCTAATTTTTAGATGTTTTGAAGTCATACTAGAGGAAAGAGGGAGTAAAAATGTGACTCTTAAAATACCTGCTGGCTTCAGAATACATGTGTTCAACCATTTAAATATCAGCAGAATAAGAGAGAGTACAAAATTCACCAACAAAGTCCATTACTGAGGAAATTGATACTAGAAATTTTGAAGTGGCCAAAACTGATGGTTGATACAAAAATCCAATTATTTGATTTTGTGAAAAAAAACATCTCAAGCATAGCCTCATGTACAAAGTCAGGAATTTTATAGAATTTATGATAAGATAATGGTAGCAGAGTGGGAAGGAGTTAATTTGAACTAAAAAATCTTTTGACCTGCTATTGGCCTTCTGAAAAGGCAGTGTCTTCAGATGGGTATTATACATTCACGACTCAGTACAGAAGTACTCAATGAAGGCCTTAAATAAAAGCATTAAATCTGTAACTTATTTTTGTGGAGATTTAGAGAAAAAACATATGTGAAGAGTATTTTGAGACCCTCAGTCCAGGTCTCCAGTGAGCAATTTAACAAGTCCGAGTTTAAAATGCTGCTTATATGGTAAAAACTTAGAAAAATCTCTGGCTTTCAGAACAGCTGTTGATTCAGAAGGACAACTGATATGGCAACAAGTACATCCTTACATATGTGTTTTCAAGAATCTAATCTGACATAGATCAGATGAATCACACATAAATGTGCCTACTTCACTACATCATCTAAAGCTCAGGTAGAGAAAATATTTGCTTCAGTGTATTTGAGCGTTTTGTCCAGATTTTCAACACCTTTTGTTAAGCTCTTTGCAAAAGCTTTTCCCACTCTCTTCATAATGTGTTCATCTTTCTCCTTACTTGGTCCACATATCTTCTTCTCCCTGAATTTTACCACCATTTTTCTATGGTCCTTCTTTTCTTTCCTCTGTCTTCACCTTCGCTTTCACCTTTATTTTGCCTTTGCTTTTCCTTTCTCATTGTCTTCTTTCCCCTCCTCCTCCCATTTTCTCTTTTTTTCCTTCAGAGTTACTGCTCACTGTTTGCTCCTCAGAGTGGAAACAACAACGTATTTGTATGTCTACTTTATTTTACAAGTGGGGCCCCTTCTTGAGAAGTCTTACATCAGTTATAATTACAAAGTAAAAATAATGATCATTTGGAGTTGGAATACAAGGAAAAATGCTGGCTGCCCAAATTTCTGGAGGATCCAGCTAACTATTCTGTATGCTAACAGTTGCTGAAAATGCTGTCATTCAGTGCCTAAGTATATGTTCTTAACACGTCAGCCCCATGAAGAGCAGAATAAAAATATTTTATCCTCACTACAGTTAGGTAGTGAGTTTATAATGATTTATAAATGAAAGCTGCCCTTTTTTGAAAGTGCGTTGCATAATAAATGTCTGAACAGTTTCAGTTCTTTATCATCCACCCCAGACTATATTCACAGAATAGTGAATCAGTTATGTTGTTCAAAATATAAAATTGGCATGTGCTTACATTTTGTATCCTTAGTACGTTCAGCATTGTCACAAAACCTGCACATTTAAAATTAATCATATCCACATTCTGAAGGCTTTCTACCTAAAAGGCATGCACGCATATATTTAAAACAGGTGTATATGTAAACTTATTGTGGTTTGTGTTTATATATAAGCATATATATTTGATTACTGTTTTTCATTCCTTTACACATTCTTGTTCTTTATGATCTATTATTTCTTGCTGGCTATAAAGCAGCAAGTGCTAAAACCTCTTGAACTAATGAAGCATGTATTTCTTCTTTGAATATATTATAGTCATAGCACTAAAGAAAGAGCAGATGGGGAACTTTTAATAGCAATACAGCATGTGCTGCTCTTCTAATATGTTTTAACTTTGCTGCCTCTGTAATAACAATCAAGTTTGCTGCATTCATGCTACAGGTGGAAACATTTTCCTGGTTTACATAATTCTATAGTATTGTACCTAATTTAAATACATGTATTGTACCTAATTTAAATACAAATATTGCATTGTACCTAATTTAAATACAAATATTTACATTAATAGATTTCTCTCTCTAATAGCATAAATTTTCTGTATCCCGGAGCTTATAGGATCCTCAAAAAATGAAAAAAATATTCAACACTCCGCCTATGCCCCACAGCCCCTGTTATGGACTAAATCCTATTTTATTTTGCCTCCAATTAATGAAAGATTTCACTTTATCTGATTACTGGATTCTATCCAGTAATATACATAAGATACATTTTTCACTACAGAAGGAGAAAAATTACCAAAGCTAAAGCAAATTCTTCATATTTTGTTCTGCAGTAGCAAATGATGCAAAGAAAAAAATCAAATACATCTAATAAAGTAATTGCTGATTCCTTGCTTAAAGTGCATAAAAATATTCCGGGGAAAATAGAGAATTCATATGAACTTGGATTGCCAGGAAAATACACACACTCTCTCATAAATCTAAACAGGAAGAAGTAGAAAAAATTAAATGATAATTTATGCTACAAAAAAAGTTATGTCTTATACTACCATAATTAAGTAGAATGGAATAAGGAAAAATGTCTTTTAGTATAAGCCTTGTATCTGCATCACATAATCTCCTACATGAAGTTTGATGATATAGAAGGGAAATTGCAATGTGTTGCCAATTTTCTCCCAAAAGTTTTTGGAAGATATTTTTGGGAAATCTCACTTTATTGTATTTAACATTTTCCCTCCTACTTTCCCTACTTGAAATCCCCTCAATCAATATTGGATTTCCTTTTAAAATAGATCGCTTTATCTGACAGAAATTACTACTGGACATCAATATATGGCAACTGTAAAATATTTTTAGAAATTGAATATTCATTTCTGTTCATAAACCTCAATGAATTTTATTCACAACCATTATTCTGAAGGAAATTTTGTTCATAATCCAAAACAACTTAATCAGAAAATACCTTCTTTTGAAATTTCTTTAAAACAGGTTAACAAGCATTCAAGATAATTCAAATTTTTACACTTTGTCAAACCCACTAATATTTCCAGCACTGCCCTCCAGTATTTTCTGCCATTCATCAGTTCCAGGAGTATTAATCTCAGAAAACATATCTCTGTAACTACCATTAATTGGCACACTGATTGGCAGAGCATAACCTACCATGTCATGCCTAGAAGTGGTCCATCTATGTCAATACCAGAGGAGAAGGGGTGGAATGCATGCAGAAGAACTCAATGTCACTATCCAGCATGGATGGCAAGACTTTGGTCTCCAGGGCATACTTTCCATCATGATGTTAAACCACTGAAATTTGAAGGTGGAAAAATATAATTTTCATCTGTGGGCCAGTTGTGAGTTAACGCAGATGTCAGGAAAATGACCACTTTATCTTTCCTCCTAAGCCTTCTGTACCACTACCACCACCCCCACTCTTCTTTTGTCACTCTTGATTACATCCTAGGTCCAGTTTTTTTCTTGTGTTGCCTGAAGCAATTCCACCAGCCATTTTAGACTCAATCTCTCTTTTGCCTATTCCTCCTGCAATTATTTCTGTATCTTATTACTACAGTGTTTTGAAGTGGTGGTTATCAGCCATCCTCTTACAAGTTTCCTATAAGGCCATTGCTATGTCTATAAAATGCTCTCAGCACTTGTTTCCATCACTACACCTAAAAGAATCTAACAAAAAATCCAAGAAATAAAAACCACAACCAAAATCAACATAACCAAAGGAAAACAAAAAAGAACACAAACAAACAAACAAAAGCAAAACAAACATCAGGTTTGAGAGACATAATAAAGGAGATATATGTTATAAAGGAAGATATATTCTCCTTTATCTTTTATACATTTCTTCTTTTCTGATATTTAAACACTTTGGGGAAGTTTAGCAACAACAGAATCATGCAAAACAAGAACATATTTCATGTGTGCCCTTTATTCTGACTGTGAGAAGAATCTGCTTGAAGATGAATTTATTTATGCAAAGGAGAAGGCTGATGCTCTCTCATCAGTACAATGGAAATTCAGAGTATGGAGAGCAAATGCACGAGGGGCATTTCATGTGGAACAGCCTGAGTGTTTTGTCTGCTTGTTGAGGAATTGTTCTCTTAAAACAGATCACCAAATTTCACTACAATTTTACATTATAGGATCATTAATGTATAGACTTTGAAATAAATCTTCAGAAATTAAATATAATATTAATAGGGGAAACTGATACAACATTTTACAATGTGGGTTTTTTTTCCTATTACATTAAACATGAAAAATCTAAGCATTTTATAAGAGAACTGTTAATTGCTATATGACTGGACATGAATTATACTTCTTTATCCTAATTCCTGACATTTCTGTCATGAATAATCATGTCATATTCAGCTCAGTCACTTTAGTTTATAACTTGAGACAACAAACACGACAAAATATGTCACAATAACCCAGATAATATGTCAGGAATTTTTAGGGAAAAAAATGCTTTCTCTTTCAGCTTGGACATTATCCTTACAAACCACTCCCCCGCCCCCCCCCCCCCCCCCCCCCAAAAAAAAAAAAAAAAAAAAATTGAACTAAATAGCCAGCTAAAGAAATATTTATAAGCTAACAGCAAAAATAAATGGAAACAATTAAACGTAACTTGCATTATGGAAGAGAATTTTTGTTAGCCCTCTTTTCATAATCTATTCAAGATGAGAAGCTGACATTCAGGCATAACATTTATATTTCAATGAGCTCTTGATTATATCCAGTTTTAAAGAGACCGCTTAAAGTTCAAGCATGTTAAGTAATCTGGTCAAGGTTATAGTCTAAAACTATGTATTGAATTTATCTTGGAGCGTGGCACACTTCAATTTTTCTGTATCCCATACTGCTTCTTTATTTCTGTTTTAAATCAGGAGTGAACCCAGCATGGTATAAAGTATACCAGAACACTATGTACTGAAAAATGAAAGCACCAGATGCTTGATGTAAAATCCAAAACCTGTCAAAAAGAGTCATAGAAAAGTTATTCTTTAAGAATACTTTACTATGTAATATGCTTATTCCAAGGCTTGTTCAGACTTGTATATATATTATAAAAGGGGATACTGTAGACTAAAGATGTTTGTAATTTTTAGGTACCATTTTGTTGTCAACTAGTTATTTTCCACTGTTCTTCATTATTAGGGTAATAAAATAAAACGTACTTTGTCTGTGCCATGTATGCTAAGTATATGATTTGTAAAGAATTCTTACCTGCCCAATGCCCTTATTCTATCTCATTCTCCCTCCTCCCACCCACATTCCTCCCTTCTTGGGTTAGTGGGTTCACTTTTTTCCCTTTTAATAAGAGTTTTGTGTTAAAACTGGCAGGTTGAAATGCCTGACGTGAGAATTCTCAAACTATCTTAGCTAGATTTTGGCATTTAATAAGCTGTAAACTGCTGAAGCTGTTTGCAGATGAAGCCTCATTTTTGTCCATCAGCAGGGGGCTGGGAGTATAATTAATTGAGTGAAAGTTAAAAGACGGACAGCATGGTTACATTTATGCAAATATTACAGAAGAACATCTAACAGAAAAGAAAAATACCTTGTAACTGATTGGTTTGGGTTTGGACCAAAATCCACAGGATCCACTTAAACATTGCTGATTGAGCGTATGACAATTAAGCATATGACAATACTGGTGGGTTATTTTTAATATACTTTCTGTAATGTAAAAAATAATAGAAAAGAGAACCTTCACTAAAAGCCAGAGTTCCAAATCAGTGAGAGAATTCTATTTCTGTTTTAAGGTTTTTACTGCTCTTGGTAATGTTAAAATAAATTTTTAAAATGGTATTACAAAAATCACACGATGCATGTGTAATCAGCCATATGCCAATCTCTGTTTTTTATTTCTTTTATTCATAACCAAATCATATGCATCCTGGTACCCCAAAGAGTCCATTTAGTTAGTTAAAAGCTTAAACCACAGAGATCAGGACAATTGCTGTAGGTACTAACCCAGGAGCTGTTTGGGGCAATCAGGAGCTTTTTCATTTATTCTATGTTATATTGTATTTTCTTGCAAGAAATTTTGTTGAATTTTTCCCCCCCGGGTGCTACTGTGTATTGGAATGATTCCTGAATTAAAACTAAAACTAGAAAACATGAACATTTGGATTGAAACCCTTTTCTTTTTATAACTCTGGGGTTTGTATTCTATATTTACAAGAAAATAATTGCAATTCTGTTCATTGATTTTTGACTATGTATGAAAAGCATGATGTATAGCAGATAAAAATTGTAAGGAGATTTTTCTAGGGAATTTAGACTCTAATTCCTTTTTTGTCCAGCATGTGGTTTAATCTGAGCATCTAATTTGAGCAGAGTAACAACTGACAAATAGTTTAGTTTTATTAATCAAAGGAAACACTGTATTATTCACTTATGTTTAATATAATGTGCACAGATTTCTGCTGATCTCAGCGTGCCAGGATTTTATAGACTCTTCCCAATATTCTACAATCTGCTCAAACTAAAGCTTAAAAAGCATAGGAAAAATGTAGCTTTAGGAAATAAAATACTCCCTACTTTTTGTATGTGTATCAACAGGAGCATGAACACTCGACTGTCAGGCATGCTAAGGTTTCTTTACAATGCTTGGTGCAGCCAAGTGCCAGGTATCCCCAGAGAGCAGCAGGTGCTCTGTGCAGGGAGTTGCTTCCAGCACCTGTGCAAGGGGGGCAGTGGAACCTGGGGAGATGCCCACTGACCCTATTCACACACATTACCATTTAAGTCCTATGTAAACTTGCACCAAAGAACATTCCAATGGAAGAAATTATTTGCTGTCTCATGAGGTCTAAGCACTTGTCTCTGAGGTTTGCAGTTCTTTTTCATTCCAAGCAAAACTTATAAAAGAGTTTGACTTCTCAAACTTCAAAATGCAAAGAGAGACATGTAAATCAGTATCTTGCTGTTGGTTCAAACAAGGCAAGGTTAGAACCCAGAGCTCTACAAGTGTAAATGCAATTGTGAAAAATGGATAAAAACCTATGTAAAGAACATAAAGAGGAGGTGAACCAACATTAACTTAAATCTGGTATAGCAGTGCAATTAACTTCAGATTTCCCAATATACAGAACTTTACTGTTGAATATTAAACATTGAACAGTTTAAAATTATTAACTATTAACAAGTAATCAATTAAGTAATACTTATCACCTATCTAATAGCTGTTTCAGTCCCACTGGTGGCTAGAAAAATAATCATGATTCCATTTGCTGTAAAAGAGTGGAAACTATTGTGTATGCCAATTTTGCAAAATTCTAATATAAAATAATGCAGTGGTCAAATGGTGGCGATACTGCTGCCATCTTAAAACATTCCTGTATTTTATGATAGATTCATGTTATGTTTCTATTTTATGTTTTCATTGAATTTCACATCATAGTCAGTAAATATATTAAGCTGATACATATTTTCAATGATATGTGCTCTGCCTGGAAGTAATTAGCAGTTTTTAAACATATAACTACAGAAAAAAAATACTCAAAACTAAATTAATTCGTTTTCCTGTGAACAGCACATAACTAAAAAAAAAAAGCTTTAAAAAATTTAAAATCTATAATTATGGTTTAAAAATATATACACTCCCCAACACCCCCCATATATTTGTGGGTGGTTTTGGTTTTGGTTTTGGGTTCTTTTTATGTTTTCCTAGGAGCAGAAAAAATGGAAAGTTATCTCCCATGAATTATATATTTTTTGGAAAACTGAGAATTCTGTACAGGACTTAGAAGGACAGTACCAAAATATACTTATTGCTATCCTCTTTATTAAATTAAAAGTGAATTTTGGAGTCCAATAACCCATCTATATAACTCAAAAGATATCGCTTAGTGAGAGAATGAAGACAGAAAAGAGGAATCAGGACTTCAAAATGGCATTTCTCATATTATTTTTTATTAATTGCTTTTTCTACCACAATCTTTAAAAGTTGCCAACCCAGGGAAACTAAGAAAGCAGAATGAACAAGAGTCTGCCTTTTAATATCCATCCCTGTGGAATAAGTATTAGTTAAAACTACAGAAAAGAATGGAAATAAATTTCCAGTGGTTGTGATTCAGACAAGCTTATAATTCTTTCTTGGAAGCCTCATGGAACAGCAATGTAGTAAAAGCATGATGACTTCTAACAAAGTTTCCTGCCAAAATAACTCTATCAAGATGGATTATGTAAAGCTATATACAGGATGCTGGAAGCAGCATCAAATACTACATTTATGAGAATTACTAGGCCTTTTGCATAGAATTCAGAGTGTTCTGGAAAAAAATGTAGTTGACTACAAGTTGCGATATTTACTCAAAATAATTAAAAACCAGCTAACACAGATGGCCCAGTAGATATGCTACCCTTACAATGCAATCTTTCTAATGATATAAGCAAATTATTTAAATATATTCCCCCCCATAGTATTATCAGTGCACGATCTGTAGCAGAGGACTTTCTGTACCAGTAGCTTCTTCTGCATTATAAACTTGATAAGAATAAATTAATGATTTTTTTTTCTATAGAAACATATTTTTATTTTTAGATTCTGCTTAGTCAACAGAAAAAATATGCATGGGAATAAAATAAAGATTACAGATGTGAAAACTGCAATCCAGGTGAAGGTTTTCAGAAATCTGCCATTGAAGCAAGGTTCAGTAGGTCCAGACCTGGCCCTACACTCTATGTATTATGATAATTAAAAGAACTCTATTTGAAAAAGAAAACAAACATAAACTTTTCTGCTAGTAAAAACAATGAAATTTTGGATTATGTTGAATGAGAATAAAATCTCATGTAAATTCTTCTGAAAAATCCTTTGTGAAAAAATGCAAGAATATCAGAGAGACATCTGTTTATTTTTGACATCTTTCCTGAGTCTAGGAGTTCATACTGTTTCCTGTGGAGTTGTACAACAAAATTAAAAAGCTTGAACTGACACCTTGTGAGGACAAAGAAAAATTATTCCTTCTTTCAAAGGTCAAAAAAAAAAAAAAAAGAAAAAGCCCCTGTTTATTCATCCTAAATTTGTCTGTGTATTTACCCATTCTAACTTCCAGTATTAATTTTTAGCTACACATATTTTTTTTTCCCTATGGTTGCTTTTGATTAAGGTCAACTTCTCCACTGAAAATTACAGTGCAGAAGAAGATGTGTTAAAGCTCATGTTTCTTTTTGGGGGGCATTAAGATGTCTTGGCTTTTGAATTCAAATGATGATCTAATGAAAAACATTACTGTTAATTAATGACCCACGTTTTTTGAGAAGATTGTAACAGATTAAAGGAGAAGCATATCTATTAAAAAGTTGCAGGTATTGATAAATCTCCAAAAGATACAAGAGAGGAATATACTTTGTCCATATTCAGACTATATCATATTACTATTTAAGTAGCTGTAAGTAGTAGTTCTGGTTGGAAAATTTGTTATGAGTTTGCACTGCCATAACAGCATTCCTGGTGCATGAATGGCGCTATACCATTAGTACAGTCTTTTAACTCTTTCTGTGAACATGGAAGTTCAGCAGTATGCAGAGAGGAAATCACAAGGACTGCTATACCCTTTCAGCATTTATGCAGACAGCAAAGATAGCAGCACATAAAACTAAGCTTATCTCCTGAAGAACTTTCTGACAGCAGCTATTTTTACTGGGCACAATTCCACGTGTTTTACTAAACGGAGGATATGTTCTTTTGTTCCGTAATGCAAGATTCAAATAGGTCCAGGGATTCAGATTCCATTTGAGGCCTTCCTTTTATTCTGATCAATAAGAATTTTGTTGCTATGTTTTAGAAGTATGATGTCTTATAAATAAGAAATCGGTTCAGAGTGATGTGTTTGGATACAGTTCATAACTTGAAAATGTTAGTGCAACATTGTTAGTGCTTATTACATAGAAGAATAGAATATTTATGCACTGACTGAACCCTCATTTTCATAGGTCAGAGTCAGCTCTGGCATCAAGTTAGGAATTAAGCTCTGGCATAATGCTGGCATGAAATACCCATTTGTCATGGTACTTCACCTGAACTGATAACTTTTAAGCAACATCCTGATTCACATTTGATGTTTTGTGACCTCAGATATGATTACACAAACCCAAGTGTGCTGGACACTTTAAACCCCGATAAACTAAGGTATTGAAACATATGAAAACCCCTTTTCAGGTGAATTTTTATTACAAAGCAATTCTGGTCTGAAATAAGAAAGTAATATCAGAAATGGTTGCTTATGACTCCCTGCTTGCTTCTCTCCCACCATACCTGAAGAAGAAAAAAGACTGGAGACAAATGTATTGATATGCATCATATAAACATGTCAAAATAAATCTGTTCAAATAATTTATATTTTCAAAACATATTGTGCATGAATTTACATATAATTTCTAATATATTTTCGCTCACTGGTTTTGAATATTTTACAGGTGCATTTGGACTCTCTAGAAAATAAATGCTTTTCATATATTAAGTAAAACAAAATTCAGACGATGTTCAATATATATTCAATATATTTATATTGAATATATAAATATATTGCTATTGAATATATTGAATATATATATTGATATATTGAATATATATTGAATATATTGATATTGAATATATATCAATATATTTATATTGAATATAAATCTCTACAGATATCTTAGGATATCTGGAAACTTTAAGCTAGGTTTAATCTTCATTGATGTCAGGAACTTCACTAAAGTCACTCAAAAACATAGGCAGTATAGGCACCTTCTATGTTGAATAATTAGAGATATTTCCTTCCAAAGGCACTTCACCCTGAGGAGGTGCCCACTACTATTCACCACTTTTCCTTAAGTCTCTGATGGTGATACTCCTACATTAATGCCTCACATTGGAGGTGACATTTCTCTTGAACAGACTGGAGGAAAGGAGGCTGAGGGGACACCTTACTGTTCTATACCAATACCTAAAAAGAGGTTCTAGTAAGGCAGGGGTAACAAGTGACCGAACTAGAGGAGATGGCCCCAAGTTGTGACAGGGGAGGTTTAGAATAGACAGTATGAAGACTTTCTTCATGGAAAAAGGTTGTCAAGCACTGGAATAGAATGCTTGGGGAAGTGGTGGGTTCCTTGTTCAAAAAATGTATGGATACGGCACATGAGGATATGGTTTAGTGGTGAACATGGTGCTAATGCTAAGTTGACAGTTGGATTTGGTGATCTTAGAGGTCTTTTCCAACCTTTATGATTCTATGACTCCAATATGAAGAACAGTCACTATTCTGGAATTCAAGAGAGAAAACACAGCTTTTTCCAAGAACATAGAGTAAACTTCACAAGACAATTCTCTGAAAGTGAAAACATAAAGTTATGTTATCTAAGAAAGTAGTCTATCAAACAGAATAGGATTTATTGAAGAATATTTTGTCTCCAACACATGATACCTAAGTCAATAGAGCTTTGAACTTTGTGCAGAGAGGAGATCTTTGTGAATAAAGGCTCTGCAGTATAAGCTGCTGTATGTGTATGTAGCAAAAAATTTGAACTGACATACAGGCAAAAGTTATACAGGAGACATCACCATGTTTTAAAGATATAATTGAGTTGAAGTTTAAAAACTGCTCTGGAGGTTTTGGCTGCTTCATTTTCTCAGGCCTAAATATTGCACTAATGCCTTTCTTCTTCTTTTTTTTTTTTTTTTTTTTTTTTCCCTCTTCATTATATCTAAAGACTGTACACAGAAAACATTTGGGGAACAACTAAAAGAAACACCCACACAAGGGAGAAAGAAACCACAGCTTGTATTGATCTTGGCATTTTCCCATGTTGCAACCAAATGAACAAACCACAGGTGCAACCAGAAAGAGCAGGTGATCCAAACAAACTGTTATTGTGATGGGAATAAATGTGATTTTTTTTGTCCATAATGTATTCATCTCAAGGCACATTGGTGCATCTGTTACATATTTACCAGCAGTGTTGATTTCTGCCAGAAATTTTTAAAGAATGCAAATCTCTGAATTTATACACCTTAAAGATATACAACAGCTTTCTTCTATCTTCCACCTCTGAATTCTTTAACTAATTAACCTAATAGTACAAATAACATTCAAAAATATAAGCAATTTGTGTTTATAGACTCATTATTCTGCATCAGAAACATAAGAGAGGAAAGTTAGGAAGACATGCCCAGATTTCAATATAAAAAGTATCACATTATAATCAGGCACTTCTTCACCGTTCCTTTACTTTCTGTGTTGTTGTTTCCAGCATTGTCCCTTCTTATCAGCTTTCTAACCTGCTACTGAACCAACAAAGAGGCTTATCCAAGCCAGTGAATAGTGATCATTTTATGAAGAACTATGTTATGAAAAGGCAAGTATTTAGAAGTGAGCAAAAGCTGAACCACTATATTGATCCAAGCAGGGAGGTATGTGGATGCCCTGGAAGCAGAATTTGTGGGTGCCCTGGAAGCAGAATTTACAGCTGAAAATGTGTATTGTTCCTACAGAGCATCTTTGACCACACACACCTAACTGTGCTAGATGGACTAATCTGGACTAGCTACAAAGCTGGATTAGGCTAGCTAGATCTGAACTAGATCTGGACAAGGGCAGATCCTGTAAGGCATTTCTTATGTTTTCAACCTTACTCTTAGCACTATTAATTCTTACATCTATGAAATTAAACTAGGATTTCCTAAAGAAAATGTGAACTCCAGTTTTCTGCCTGTTTTTTGACTCTAGGAGTCACACCATATCTAAAATTAACAACATGTGTTTGGCCTTCACTGTTCCTACTCTCACATTATCCTCTTGACTTTTCCAGAGTCAGCAAAGCTGGATTTTGTTCCCCATTTTCACCTTCTTGTAGTTCTGGTTGTTCATTTACTTCAGCAGGATGATTTGGGAAAGCCAGTAGTTCACCCAATATCCTGGTGATTTGTACACAGTTCCAGGAAGAAGAAGAAAGGTTTAAATCATGTACTTTAGTCCTCAAATCATTTGCAATCATTCTCACCATGAAATCATTAAGTAGGAACTCATAACTACGCTGTCTTTGGTAAACTCTTTCTTTGGTGATACACTCAGCTATACTAAATGTACAACTGCAGTGTTGAAAATGTTTTCAAGCTCACATAATTTCATGTGTATGTAAATAATTTTTAAAAATTACATGCAGATACTATAATCATTAATACATTTCAGGAATAAGCCTGGGACAGGAACTATTCCCATCAGGTGGTTGTGACTACCCTGCTTAGAAACAACAGCACACTATGGGTGTAAGTTATTTGGTACTAGCTGATCTCATTTCCAGAAAATAGTTTACGTCATCTTTTCTAAACTACTGTAAACATAGCCATATAGACGGAGCACAGTATCTGTGAACCAAATACACTGACCACTTTCTATATGTTTACTATTTAAAGAATTTTATTTGTTTGTGCCTGAAATTTTTTTAAATAATTCAGAACCTATTCTGGGCAATTTTCATGACAGATTCTAATGTAGATATTTTCTGCTTAAAATCACTGTCAAATTATAGTAGCACCTGGATTAGGAAAAAGGAAAAATAGTTGATCTTTGGCACTGTGATTCAATAGCTAAATAGAGATTTTTACTAAGAAAGTGCTTAATGTGGTTGCTTTTGGGCTGAGATTTTCTGCCTAGCTTTTGCTGTGGATAACTTTTAAAAGAATAGTCTTGGAAAACATTATATGTAGTTGTTAGTCCTCTCCTAAATTACTTAAATGATATTCCCTAATCCAGAACTCTTAAGTATCTTTATATTCTTCTTTATGATATGTAGAATAGGAATTAGTGCTCATTAAAGGTGGCACTCAGGACTACACCTACATTATTAAGCAAAAGTGATGAGAGCGTTGTCTATAAGGCATTACTTGGTGCAGACCTAAAAAGATGCCAGGGATCATAATCACAATTAACCTCTAAGAAATCCTGGTACACTGTTTAAACCTTTGCACAGGACACTTTATTTACTAGTAAATCAGCACAGACTGAGTCACATGATTTTCTCAGAAACACAGTCTGGGTTTTTTAATATCTGAAATGAACCACTGAAAACCAGGGTTTGTATTGGATTTTCTAGCACAGGTAGAGAATATGCTATAGAGTAATACTGAATGAGCTTGCTTTTATTTCCTTTTAGTATACATATAATGGATCAATTTCTCAACATATGCAAACTGGTCATTGAAATCAGGAAAATAGAGAGAAATTTTAAACACTGCTGACAGGCATATATCTGTATAAGACCAGACAGATACACCAGAAACAACTTCTACTTAAACTCCTTGCAAGGCTGTTGTACTACAGATTTTCAGTGCCATAGTTTAGAATACCAATTGCAAGCTAAATTATATAAAAGCTTAAATAGAGAGATGATTTAATCTTTGTCTCACAAGAGTGACCTTTGAACTTAATCTTTTACTGGAAGAATGACCTGTTTTTATGCTATTTGAGTATTTTGTGGGAGTTGTACGTTTTCCCACTACTCATTGTGATTATAATTGTCTATTTCAGAACCCAATCTCAACAATACTTTCTCCACTGGCTCACACAGACCTGGAATTGTACCAAAACCAGATCACTTAAATAAATCATAAATCAATAAATGCAGATATCAAAAGCAGATCAGATGAATCATGTTTATTTTGCCCCACTGATTGCAGGTATTGTAAATTGATTTGCTTGGGTCTATATATCTCCATCACTAGTCTTAGATGAGATGAATTCCACTGTAGACATTCAGAGTTGGTAGTCAAGGAACAGCTAGATTTCACACAATAGTGAAACAAATGCACAGGGCCTGATCTCTGTATAAGATTGCAATAAGAGCTATGAAACAAAAATCTAAGAACCAGGAAACAGTGAGAGATTAGATGAAGCTACCAAATATTTAGCTGACTTGAGTACTGTCCAGGGTGCTTGTTTGTTTTGCCTTTCCTCCCCAGTCCCTCAAAGAAATTACATCAGAGTTTTAAGGGAAAGAAGTGAAGACTGCAGACAGGCTTACACGTTTCTACATGTGCATATAACGCGTGCCTTACAATGACTTATGATTCCAAAAAATGACAAATGGACAGTGATGGCACTTGTCACACACTGCTCAAAGGTTAGTGTTTAAAACTGTGCTTAATGTGAAGTGAATATAGGTCAGGGTGGTTTAAGAATGGTCTTGAAAAGGAAAGTTAAGAGATGGTATTTAATGTGATAGAAAGGGCAAGACTCACAATGATCTAAAAATTTCTGGAGACACAAAGTTATGAGAGTCTGAAAAGTACTCTAGTTTTATGGAGACATACCCCAGACCATGAATCAGAGCTGATGTGCAAGGAGAGCCTTAAAATTTAGATACATCCTGGAAGTAAATTAGTAATGTTACCCAATGCACAAGCAGAATAGTGAAGATACCATCATGGCAGATACTGTTATGGGGAAAAATAAGGTTTTAAAGAGCTAGGTTAATCTGTACAGGGGAAAAAATCATAGTCAATGTTACAAATTATTCTCTGTAGTTGTAGTGTTCATCTTTTATAAAATTGAAGACTTAGCAGCAGTTCTCCACTATGGCAATCAGTGGGAAGGGAAAAAATTATCATCCAACCTACTGCATAAATCATTAAAAGTAGATGAATCACACGTTATAAATGCCAATGAAAGTAACCTAGACAATATTCTCAGGTAAAAATCTTCATGCTGTAGAGGTGTAAGATAAAACTTCATCAAGTAATAAAAGTAAAAAAGGAACAGATCTGAAAGATAGCTCTGTAGAAATCCCACAAAAAGTTATAGTGCTGATATTTTTATTCGTCCAAAGAAAGTTTTAAAGTAATAACTGGGTAGGCAGTAGGAAAGACGGAGGACAGAATATGCAAACTGAAAGAAACTAAGATTTCTCCCTGGAGTTTCTTTCTTGAATTCCTTGAACTCCTGGAAGAAGAGCACTGAATGGAGGAGCTTGCTGTTGAATCCAATACAACTGTCTTGAAGCACCAATCCTGGAGTTGGCAGAGTAAGCCAATAGAACAGGCTGAAAGATGTATTTGTTCATCCTTAACAAAAGAGGGCTTGTATCTTACAGTAATCAACAACAACCTAATGACAAACTATAAAGAAGACAAGCCCAGTACAAGAATGCTCTGAACATAATAATGAACCTCGTTTGAACTCAAGAAATTCTATCGCAAAAAGAAAAATAAATACTGAGTGTGGGCACACTCTGAAACAGGCTTTCCAGAGATGCTATTGTATGTCTATCCTTGCAGAGATTCAAGACTCAGCTGGACACAGCCCAGAGCAATCTATTATTCCTGGATATGCTTTGAGTGAGGCATTGAGCCATGAACTTCCAGAAGTCCTTAAAAAATCCATAATACTTTGTGATTCTCTATGAAAGAACTAGATTTTTTTTTTGACCTAAATGTTTGAAGACATATTACAAGGCAGAGGAAGGACAGGCAGAGGCAGAAAGAGTGTGAAATTAACTGATTAGTATAGGGGGGGAAAAAATCATGGCCATGAAGAATATGAGATTTTCTTCAGACTTCAACAGGATGAAGAGTGATTAAGTTTGTTAAACTAGGCTCATGCAGAGTAAATAGAAGGATTCTACTGCTAAACAAAAAAACTTTGGATATACAATTTGTCAGTTTTATCTCAAGTTATTGCACATATTATCCTGCTTTGGTTTTGATTTCTTTCTGAATTAAATAAATTTTAATTAATTTCTAGTGAAAATACCTTACTTACAAGTAATCATTAGGCTTGTGACAAGACTACACCTCTGGCCTTAGGTCGGTCTATTGCTTTAGGAAAATTTCACCTGTGTATAACCACAATTTTCCTAACTGTAAAAGGGAGACAATGAAAAAAGCTTGCTTTGTAGTTACTGAGCTCTTCAG
This sequence comes from Vidua chalybeata, assembly GCF_026979565.1. Lineage (NCBI taxonomy): Eukaryota > Metazoa > Chordata > Aves > Passeriformes > Viduidae > Vidua > Vidua chalybeata. The sequence continues at coordinate 51,556,099 of NC_071531.1, read as the reverse complement.
ATGGTGAGAATTGTTGCTGTTTATACGGTGGATTCTGAAAAGGAAGAAAGACAATTTTTTCCCCCCCTTCTCAAATACCTGAGAGTCCTTTGTCTATCTCCCACGGGAATCTGTGTATGTTGACTCCAAAGGAGCTACTTCATGTCCTTTGGGTTAGTCATTTCTGCAGATTTATTTGATGTGCACAATGTTTTACAAGCTCTCAAGAAAAGCATTTCCTAGGAACAGCAACAGAAAGGCAAAATGGAGATTGCAGAAGCAGCAGGCAGTACAAGCAGGAAAGCATATGGGAAAAGGTACCTCAGGCTCAGCCATGTCCCTGTTAGAACTTCCAGGCCCTAATGGTTAAGAAGCAAATAAAGACAGCTATTTTTAACAAATTATTATAAAGTTATGATTACTCAATTTAAATAGGACCTTTTATACAAAGAGAATTACTCTTTTAAAAAATCATACAATTAAAAAAAATATATTTGCAGTGGCCCTTTAAGTTGCCAGCCAAATATCAACATATTTTAAAAAGTGAAAGATATTATAGTCATTTGAATGCTTATGATTGTTATGCCCTATTCCATTTTATATATGGGTCCTATGATTTATTGACATCCCCATATAAATGGTTCTTTATTTTCTATTCATCCTAACCTTGGTCAAATAATACCAGCCTACTTCTCTTCACAATATTTTCCTAATATCCCAGCTCATTTAATTCTATTGATCCACTGAAGAGTATAATGGCAATGAAACTGGAATTAATAGCACCTCCCTTCTCCAATGCTAAAAGCTTTCCTATTTAGTCTGTGGACCATCACACAAAATCATAAAAGTAGACAAAAAAGCAGACTGACCTTTATCAGCTACTATTGTGTTGCAAAATTCAGCAAAGCCCAGAACATCATTTCAGTTTTATAGCTCTGTTTTCTTAAATAATAAGGGGAATGGAGGGGAGGAACTGACCCTTGTTCAGCATTTACTTAAGCAGAATTGGCATTAATAGAGTATTCTGTCAAAAATTCAAGCCCAGGAAAATATATGGCTTTGTCCACAGCAGCAGCTATCTTAGTAGATTGCACTGTCACTGCTTCACACAAAGAGCATTGCAACACCATTAGTGGACATAAATAATGCACAAGCTCTTATGCAGTACTCAGCTAAGTGCACGGAAACCTTGGGCTCCTGTTGTCAGAAATTCAATGGATTAGTACCTAGATTTATTTTAAGTCTGTAGAGCACTTTGTTCTTGACAGCGTTCAAAGTAGAAAGAGTGCTATCCTGGATGTGCATCTTAATACTGTCATTCTTGTCTTGTAAGAATAGATGAAATATGGGATGCAATACTTCTTTTTAATATTTAAAAGTTTTCACTGAGTGGACACAGTACACACATGTCTACATATATACATACATATATATATATATATGCATGTATGTATATGTGTGTGTGTGTGTGTGTTTGTGTGTACGCATGTTAATAGATACAGGAACACAGTAACCCGTGGTTATCTTATTGATCTGGAAATGCAAAAGACAAATATGCAATGGAATGTTAGCAATGAAGAGTATTGCCACTACTGCAGCTTATCAAAATAAATGCTGATAAACAAATATACTGTCTGGTATTATTATTGCCTGGTTTACTTTGTAAATGAGATGTACCCTCTGCCAGATTCCTATATAAAGCTCACATTTACATTTCCATTACAACACAAATGTTTAGCTTCTAGAATGAGCTGTATTGCTGAGAGGAGATCATATGGTTAACTGAGATGATCATTAATATTTTATTCTAATTGCTAATATTGAGAACTCAGCAAGTCCTTACTTACTACATATCGAATAGTGTTCTTGTACAAGTTTACAGCAAAAAGTCAACTTCCTAGTTTAAAACAAAGCAAAACAAACCACACACACACACACACACACACACACACACACACACATGCCACAGAAGTTTTTAAACCCATCATTGAAACAGATATGAATTATGTTAAAGAAACTGCTTCACAGCAATAGAGACTGTGGGGTCTATTTGCCTCTCGATGTTCTGGAGAGTTAAGTACGATAATCCCCCATGCATTGAGAGGATAACAGGACCCTTTGTGTAGATTAAAAGCAGTTTTCTATTGATATCAGGGTGGTAATGCAAGAACAGCAATATCTCATGTGAAGGTCAATCTTTCACAATGCCACTAAGACATAAAATCTTCGTTTGAAATAATAACAGTTACCTTTTCTCTTTGCCTGCATGGTCCATGAATTTCCACACAATTCATTGAACCAGCAGTCAATGAACTATTCATTATTGAACCCAGTGATTTAAAAGTAACAATATGTACATCATTAATGCCCATCTGGAAAAAAAAAAAAAAAGTCATATTTCAGAAATCTTGGTAGGATTTTAAATATGCTAAAATCAGTTTGTAATAAATATGGAACAATCTTTGAAACAAAAAATCAGAATTGTTTTGTTGCCAAATTTATATCTGTAGCATCCCCATCCTCACTGAAGGGAAAATTAACTGTTTCATCCTATAAGTACTGGAAAATATATGAGATTGTCTATTCAGCATGCAAAGTTCTCCACCAGGTGCAAAGCCATTGCAGTGTATACAGTTCTACAGATTGCAACAAAACTTCTGTCAGAGCTGTTCTTCACATCCTCTCTACCTCACAAAAGAAAGCTGGTTTTGAAGAGAGAAGGACATAGGAGGAGGAAGAGAGGGAAGGAGAAGAGGAGACAGAAAAGAGGGGAGGAAAGGAAGGAAGGAAGTTGCAGAAGGAAGTTGCAGAAGGAAGTTGCGGAAGTTGCGGAAGGAAGTTGCAGAAGGAAGGAAGTTGAGGAAGGAAGTTGCAGAAGGAAGTTGCAGAAGGAAGTTGCGGAAGTTGCGGAAGGAAGTTGCAGAAGGAAGGAAGTTGCGGAAGGAAGTTGCGGAAGGAAGTTGCAGAAGGAAGTTGCGGAAGTTGTGGAAGTTGCGGAAGTTGCGGAAGTTGCGGAAGTTGCGGAAGGAAGGAAGTTGGAAGGAAGGAAGGAAGTTGTGGAAGGAAGGAAGTTGCGGAAGGAAGTTGCAGAAGGAAGTTGCGGAAGTTGTGGAAGTTGCGGAAGTTGCGGAAGGAAGTTGCAGAAGGAAGTTGCGGAAGGAAGTTGTGGAAGGAAGGAAGTTGGAAGGAAGGAAGGAAGTTGGAAGGAAGGAAGGAAGTTGCGGAAGGAAGGAAGGAAGTTGCGGAAGTTGCAGAAGGAAGTTGCGGAAGTTGCGGAAGGAAGGAAGTTGCGGAAGTTGCAGAAGGAAGTTGCGGAAGTTGCGGAAGGAAGGAAGTTGCGGAAGTTGCGGAAGTTGTGGAAGGAAGTTGCGAAGGAAGGAAGGAAGGAAGGAAGGAAGGAAGGAAGGAAGGAAGGAAGGAAGGAAGGAAGGAAGGAAGGAAGGAAGGAAGGAAGGAAGGAAGGAAGGAAGGAAGGAAGGGAAGGAAGGAAGGAAGGAAGGAAGGAAGGAAGGAAGGAAGGAAGGAAGGAAGGAAGGAAGGAAGGAAGGAAGGAAGGAAGGAAGGAAGGGAAGGAAGGAAGGAAGGAAGGAAGGAAGGAAGGAAGGAAGGAAGGAAGGAAGGAAGGAAGGAAGGAAGGAAGGAAGGAAGGAAGGAAGGAAGGAAGGAAGGAAGGAAGGAAGGAAGGAAGGAAGGAAGGAAGGAAGGAAGGAAGGAAGGAAGGAAGGAAACCAACTTTGTTTCTGATACAGTATTACGACTGTGTAAAATATTCATTTGGCTTTAGTTATGTTTTAATATATAGTCTTTAAACACTTCAACATGCAGCCTGACAATATTGAAACTTGCAGCAGACGTGTGCCTCTAAAATGCCGGCTGTGCTCATTAAGCACAACCACAACAGGTACCGAACGGTGCCGAGCAAGTTGGTGAGCCACGATCAATAGGTGGCGCTTTTCCCCTTTCTCATTTCCTTCAGCTCCCGGGCAGCTTCTATGGAAAAAAGTGTTTTCAGAAGTGCTTTTGAAAAATTTATATTACTTTTAAAAAAACTTTCATTGCTGAGGAAAAATGAGAATTTTTTGTCAGTGCATAGGCTGGTTTTTGCAGTTTTACACAAGAGATGACCAAAGCAGCATGAATCGTGGGATTCATGACTTTGGTACAGAAATGTATATTTTCGAAACTTATAAGAAACTTGATCCTACAGCTGATCTCATTCTTAACTGATTTTTTTTTTTTTTTTTTTTTTTTCTAAAATGGAAGTGGTCTCACTTTCGAAGAAAATTACCTTTGGTGACTTGGCCACATTGCTGCTGATCTGATGAGAATTTTTAAAATATTTAAATGAAAAAAAATCTATTTTTGGAACTATTTGTCTACATAATTACAACTCTTGCTATTAAAAAAGCAAAGTACAGGGTTTTTAAATTTTCTTCATCTTACTATAGTGAAAAAAAGAAACTTTCTAAATATTATATATATGCTAAAATGACATTTAAATATGTGAACAGACTGCCTATTGTTTAATTACACATTAATTTAACTGTAGCATGAAAGAAAGTATTGAAAAAAAATTCTAATTTCAAGCCTAGTTCAGCTGTGAAATCTATTTTTACATCTGATTTCATCTTAGTCTCCATTAGAAAGGAAAGGGATGTCTTATCTTAAGAGAACAGAGATATACCTAAAAGAGCCTTACATTCACCAAAAAGGACAGAATACATACTCATTTATGCACATACATATGTGCACAGAAGGGTATATTGTATATTCATATACAGAATCCTATTATTCCCAGAGTAGATTTATTTTAAAAGCAAGGAGATAATTGATTAGCAGTGCAAGATATTTTCTAATGCTGGAAGGCAAAGTAAAGTTCCTTATCTAGTTTCTGTTATCAATATCTTAAAATGAAAACTACATTTCAAGAGCAAAATTATGATATCATGATAAGAAGTTTCAGCCGTAACTAAGACTTTTGCATTGATTAATAACAGGAGTTAGAAGGTAAAAGCAGTTTCCTTTTAAGAGAGTGATTCTTTCCCAGGAGGTTGTCTCACATAAAGGAAAGCATAAATGTGAAGATCAAGTGGTTTCCAAGGTTATCAAATTAGAGTAGTGGATGTCAACAGCTTCATTCTATGTTTTTGCTCCACACTGCATACTTAGATTACCAGATTTTAAAATGTATTCATGTTAATGACTTACAAATTCTTGCAAGATTTTTTACACAATGATAAGATGACCAGACAAATTTACAAACTATTAAAAAAGCATCACAGAATCACTGATTGGGACCTCTGGAGGCCAGCTGGTCCAAGCAGGGCCATCTACAGACAGTTGTCCAGGATTATGTCCAGATGTCTTTTGAATATCTTCAGTGATGGAAACTCCATAAACCTCCTGGGCAACTTGAAAATATCTGAAAAATAAGACTTCTAGGTTTGCTGGCAAAACAGTTGAAAACATGATATTAGATTTGAAATTGGCTTCTTAAAAATCACTACTGCAAATGTATCTTGCCAACTCTATAAGCCAGCTGTAGCCTTTCTACCTTTTAATAAACTCTTCAGTTAGACACTAATCCAACCAAAAAATATGTGCATCTTGTTTGATTCCATAGCATCTCTATGTGCTATAGGCACCTTGGGAAGTTAGAGGGAATTTGTTATATAATTTGTGTCTCTAATTAGTATTTCTCAGCACCTGAACACTACAGGATTGTACCAGGAGAAAGAGTGTCTTCAGTAAGGATGATTAGTAGTGACTTGAGAGCAGAGACACTGCCATGGAACAGAAGGGGAAGAGAAAGGGAATATGGAGACAGGCATTGAGGCAGAACAGAGGGATGCCTCTCCAGATACTTCATTAGGGTCCCTGGATGTTTGTTTTTTATACTCCTTGTCTAATAGCAGGCACAAATTTTTTTTTCATATTCTCTGATTCAATAAGTCTTATACATCAGAGTTCAAGTCATACTTATGCAGATATACAATTATTTTTTCCAAAATGAACAACATCTGATATCCTCAGCTATCAACATATTCATTCAGCAGGCCCAAACCCTCCACTCTTCGTATATGCTGCTTTGCTAAATTTGGAACTAGTCCAAACATACTGTAACTAAAAGTTTACTAACATATAGAGTTTTGTATGGAATAGAATGTAATGGATGAAAAGAAAGGAGCTAGCAAAAAGCTCTAAGACTGACATGGCTTGTTTAAATGCAAGTTTGCTTAATATTGCCTTGTGTTTAAACCTTGCATTGCTTTAGGCTTGGATAATAAAGAAGGCTGGTCAGATTCACTTTTCTTAATTGTCAGTTTTAAAGCAGATTTTATTGTCAGACAATAAGATATTACAAGCATGAGAACAAATATAAATAGATACACAGATCTTCTTGTTTCTTAACATGTTCACCCCACAGCATTTAGATAAATTTAGAACTATAGGAAATATTTTATTCACTTAGGTGAAATACTCTAAAACAAACAAACAAAACCAAACACAACAAAAACCACACAAACAACAGGTTTAATTTGAGATTTGATTTTGTTTTTCATTTTTTACATTTCCATTTATCAAAATTTCCACTAAGAGTTATTTCTTAACACCCACATATTTGGCCAATATATGAAACTCAAGTACATCATAACTCTAAAATCTGTAGTAACTGATTTAAAAGTCATACATGTGTTTGCTAAATATGTCTTTTTATCATAGCTATGTGAAAGGAACTGCAATTTACAAGTAAATGTTTACAGTGTTTACAGTGTTCACTGTGCACTCTATAATATACTGTAATTTACCAGGCAAATTATGACTGTTTCACTATATTTAACATAATAGCAATGATTAACTGTGTGTTTGGGAATATATTTTCCAAGAGTTTTGGAACTTTATCAATGCCATTCACATTGACATTATAGAGGCTGGATGGCTGAAATTTCATGAAGTACTTTAAAGTTATTATATCCATTTTTTTATGTTAGTTGTTCCTCCTAGAGATAAATTTCCATCTTAGAATTAAAGTTTCTTCAACATTTTCATTTAAAATATTTCTTTTTAGTTTGTTCTTGAAAGACCTTTTTTTTTAAAATGACATATATTTAAAATACAATACCAAGTGATCCTAACTGAGGGATGATGCCTCGAATAAAAGGGAAGAAGTAGATAGAGTTTGTTCCAGAATTCATCAAACTGGTAACTGAACCCTGGGAACAGAAAAAAAAAAAAACAAAAACACATTCCTATAAAATTCCATTTCAATTAACTGGTATCCCTTAAAAAAAACCCCTATAGTTTACATGCCACCTGTGAAAAGTTTAGATGACAGGCTTCATTTCTCAAACTATTCCACATACTAGAATCTGATTAATCTGTCCAGGTTATCATTCATAATTCACATAGTATATTGAATGCTCCTATCCATATTTTCTCCTGTATTCTCTCATCATCAACTTTCAGCAATTATCACTAATTTAAATAAGAATATCATCATTCTCCTGATGACATTGGTATACAAAAAAAGTAGATGAGGAATACTGGGTTTCTAACTTTTTATGGCAGTCTCAACCATTTTTTAGCAAAAGGGCAGGGAGAAATCAACATTATCTGACTCAATTTTAAAGTAAAGTACAGGATAATAAATTTTAAGTTGTCTGAGGAACAACAGAACAAAAAAAGAGTGTGATTTCATCCAAATATTCATTTTGTTTTCTCATGTAGGATTTCTGTAGATTTTTTTATGTAGGTGGCTAGCTCTAGAGAATGGAAGGTCTTGAAAACCTATAGATACACCCCTATATTATTTATTACCCAATTATCTGCAATTTAAAACCTTAGTAAAAAAAAAAAAAAAGAGAGCTATTGTAACTTCTGAGATCTGAAAATGGATTTCCTTATGCCATGCATTTGTTTGGGGTTTTTTCACACTTGCAACCTGCATCTATCCCACCTGTTCTGACCTCAACCTCACTGCCTGTGTGTGCACTGTATAGACATTTCACAGTTTGCGTGCTCACTGGGGTAAAGGCATGTGTCTGCATGTTGTGGGCCACTATAAACTAATATATATGCGCTTTTAAATTTGAGAAAAGCAGTACAGAAGTTTAAATCCATGAAAATCCTAGAATTCAATTATGCAGATTCCTGGTCTAAGTAATTTCTCTCTAGTTTCATTTTGTGTATTTGTACTTCAAAGCAGATTCCTAAGAGAAGTCTATTTTGACTTTAATTATCTATGTATTAATAGCTATCTGTCTATAATAAGCTCACTTAAAAAAAAAAGACAAAACCACAAAATGCCCCAAACACAACAACAAATAAATAACAAAACCAAACCAAACCAAAATAAATCAATCTGCCAAAGTTCTTTACACTTTATTACAAAATCTAATGTTTCAACTTTGTCTTAAAAGTCATCCTAGGTCGTCTGCAAGATTAACTCTCTCTGTGGAGATATTCAACCATTTGAGCACTAAAACTTGCATTGATTCCCCAAAGTACTCCACATTTCCATGTAACTGAAGCCCAGTCTGACAATGACCTACAGTGAAGCAAATTCCATAAGAAACTGCTAGTATATCCATATCATTAAAATACCTTTTGTTTTTCGCAAGAACAATGGAGTACATTTTGTTACTGAAAGGCAGCTATATATACTCTTGCCAAGGATAAATGCCCACATGAAACTGCTCAGCAGTCAAGAGAAAACTAAGCATTTCAGGAAGCTTCAGTAGTTACATGGGTGGCATTGGCTACCAAATACAGAGATTGATGATCATGGGAAATTCTGTGATAAATATGTTATTGTGACCAGGAAAGAGTTTCCCTTCTCTGCTGTCTTCTGTTCATTAGACCATAGCACAACAACCTCTTCCAGATTTTTAGATTAATTCAACTCTCATTTAGATATTACTGGAAAATCGGCAGGCCTTGTGCCTTACTAACCTGCTTCAGCTTTCTTCATCTTAATTTTTCCTCGTTCTTTTGCTGCAAAATCTAGACATATAAGCAAGCATGGCTCCAAAAGTCGAGTAGAACCTTTGAAACTATCTTTTGATAACTTGTATAGGCAAAAATTTCTGCAACACTCTTTGCAGTTTGCCTTTACAGCAAAAAAATAATTATGTATTTGGCCACTGAGGCTAATAAAGCTAATATAACAACCTAATTGAAAAATATAACTAAATTGATTTAAGACACATGATTAGAAGTTTGATGTCACAAACTTCAGTCATCAGTGTAACTTTTATGATTCAATAGCCCCTTTGGGTTTGTAGAAGCGGCTTCTTCCTCTGTGGTAAAATCCATGATGAATTTGTATATTAAAAGCTCCTGTATTCACATTGCATAAATATGCAAGAGCATTTTTAATAAAAATCACCTTTCATTGCATTCTATTTCTCTCACATGTAATATACCTAAACAGAGATCACCTGTAGAGATTGAACCTGAAACCTTTAATATGGGGTTTCTTCCATTTAGAAGAAAGGAACTCAATCTGCCACTAACACTTGCAGATCATATTCTCCTGGTCTACCCATTCAATGCAATGAATACAATACAGATACCCAGTGTAAAAGCAAGATAAGGCACCTATCTGGACCATTAATTCTTAATTGCTTTGGATGTCATTCTTTCAGCACTGGCTAAATGAATGAGCACTACAGCTTTAGGGATAGCCAAAGGATATTGGTTTGATTGGTCATAAGTTTAATTCCTTCCCTATTGTAGAGCCTCTTATTTTCCCATCTCCCTGAAATGGAGAAATCAGAAAAAGTCTGCATATCTTGAGGTGTACATATTTATATTTATATTTATATTTATATTTATATTTATATTTATATTTATATTTATATTTATATTTATGTATTGAGTGCAGGTGTCCTGGTCCTGGCAGAGAAGGCTGCAGGGGCTATATGAGCTGGTTCCAGATGATTCCAAATGGTTCCAGTGGACCCAGCTCAGGGCACGGCTGGGCCCTACAGCCAAGACTGTGATGCCTCAGGGAAAATATATTTAAGAAGGGGCAAAGTGTTGAACAGCAGAGAGGGGAAACAAGGGGAAAAGGAGGAGAAACCACCCTGCAAACACCAAGGTCAAAGAAGAAGAAGGGAAGATAGAGGATAAATTCCTTTGGAGCCCATGGCAGAGACTATAATGGAACCCATTTGTCCTGCAAGACTGCAGCTCTGCCCAAGCTGGAGCAGGGGAAAAACATAGAATCAGAGAATATTTTGGTCTGGAAGGGACATTGAAGGTCATCTTGTTCCAATCTCTCTTCCAGGGACACCTTCCTGTAGACTGAGTTGCTCAACATCTTGTCCAAACCGACCTTAAGGAAGAAGAAGGTCTCCATGAGGAGGAAGGAGCAGCATAGAAGAACTGTTTTGAACTGACCACAGCTCCCATACCCCATCACCCTGTGACATGCTGGATGGAGGGTTAGAAGGCTGAGGCGCTGGAAATGAAAGACTGCAGCTGAGTCTAAGAAAAGGAGCAGAGCCAAAGTTTTTCACCATCCAACAATATTATTTAAAAATGGGCAGTAATTCAAATTAATTTTCCCCAAGCTGAGTGTGTTTTGCCAGTGACAGCCATTGGTAAGTGATCCTCAGTCTTCATCTTGACCCATCCTTTCCCCCTGTCCTGTCGATTTGAGAAGTACAAGAGAAGCTGGGTCAGCACCTGGCAGCCAGCCAAGGTCAAATCACAAATTGCCAGAGTATATGTGCCACACACACACACAATTTTAGGTACATGACTAACAATTTACATTTAAAACAAACAAAACCCCAAAATAATTGCTTTCTGTAATGCAGTTACCTAGATAGTATCATTTTAGTTTATGTCAAAAGCTGCTGTAATGATGTTGAGGCTTTTTTATTTGTTGCAAAACCAAACTTAATTATGAGTAAGTTAAAATTGTGCTGAAATATCCTGATAATCCTACAGTGTTTCATAAGAGTTTTCTAATGGATAGTGTGTTCCAATCAGAAAACAAAAATTTAACTATTGTTTTCCCTACATCAATTTAAAACATAATTAAATATATCTGTAAAATTAAAAAGAGATGTTTGGGGTAGGTTCACAGGCAAAGCAGGATAACTCTGTAGACTTGAACATGTGAGAATTCATTTGTTCTAGATGAAGTCTGACACAAAATATCAATTTCTAGTTAAAGTTTATGAACTTCATATTGCTAGAAATTAAAGAATGGAACAGATAAACATCTGAAAAGTAACTATTACCCTACTAACAGAGCAACAACAAAAAAAAACCCCTTAATATTAAGTTAGGTCAGGTATGCTGTAATAATATATTTTAAGTCAAAGATGCATTGTAAATCGTAATATCTCACAGCATGACCTGTAGCTCAGTGAATAATTAACTAATTATAATATTGGGAAGTAAGCAATGAAAACAATGACATAGTGTTTTTAAAAGTACTAACCTTATGGGTGTCCATGTAAAAATGAATGTCAATTACTGGTTATGAAATCATTAAATTACATTTGGAAATCCACATCATTGTAATTACCAATCCAGACTGCTGCATGACTTTCTCAGGATCACAACATGAATCACTTGTCCACAGCAGGTAAAATTGTTCTTGCATCTCTTTGCCATTACTGGAATTTCATATTTTGCATTGTTTTGGTCAGGAATCTATCACATCAATTTACTTTTTTATTCTTTATGAAATGAAATGAGTGTTTCTTTTAGGATAACAGTTAATATGTAGTAATATCTTTATTGATTTCTTCCAGCTGATCTTTAATTAGTACTGCTCTCTAATTTAACTTTAACACTGTAGGCTTTTCCGAAATGGGAAACAGAACAGAGGCAGAAAATAGCAGTAAAAGCAGGGATATTAGTTGCAAGACTAATAATACAATGTCTATCAGGTACAAGCACATTTTTTGATTTTTCCTAATAAGAAAAAGGTGTTAGGACAATTTTTGGCCCTGTTCTATGTAATATAAATTTTAAAAACCATTATTTCTGTTTGCAAAAGTAAAGAGAAACACTAAAATTATGGAGGGAATTAGTTACTTGTTAGTTTAATTCTCAAACACTGGGAGTTCATGGATACAATCCAGGAGTTGGAACAATGAGGCTATACTGACTTCAGAAAGAAGGTTCCGAAATTCTAGCTGTGTCCCTAAGACTGCTTTTTATCCTATGGATTTGGTTTGGGTTTTTTTTCCATCTTAGAACCAAACAAAAATTGCCACTGAAACAAAAGTAATGAAGTAAGAATTTCAAGGTACATCTCTTCATCCCTATGTTCAGATTTATTCCATTTGCTTTATAAAAATGCTTGCATGTGCAGAAAAATACACAGGATAGATACAGGAGAAAGATACAGAAAAAGCCAAATGCAGCTATGCTTCTAAAACTTGGGAACAGTGTCTTGAATCTACATGTGCCTTTTTGACCAGACAGGCTAAAGATAATTTCTTAGACGGAAAAGAGAATTCCTTTCTTTACCTTTTTATTTCCCTTGTCCCTCTGTTATTTCTGCAGTACTCTCAGAGAGAAACTCGGGTAAAATCTTCCTTTACACAGAAAGACTGAAACTCAGGTAAATATTCTGATCACTGAGCTTTTATATGAAAATATGGGTCAATTATTTTATTGTGACCTCTTAATGAAAGCAGCTATGCTTGCACTGTTTAGCAAGCATAGATCTTATGCTTATCACTACTTATCTGCACATAGAGTTTCTCTAGGAAGCCTTAACAGTTGAAGTGTTTTGGATTAGATGTGAAAAGGACTAGTTTCTGAAATCTGGTGGGATTACAGCAACATGTATGCACCTGTCAAAAGAAATAGCAGTTCCACACACTTAAGTTTTCAGATTTTCATCTTTCAAGCTGGGTTTTCAATTGAAGGACCTAATTGAAGGCATCCAAATCCTTTTATACAGTATACTATTGAACACCTTTTTCCTTTTTATTTTTTTTCTGGTATGCCAGCTATATAATTCCGGGATCAACCCAAAGTATTGGCTGGCACCAAAATTGTGATAAATCAAAGTGCCAGGCCAGGCAGCTAAAATATCAGTACAGACCTAGAGAAGCTGAGGGGGTAATTGCATAGATAGTTATCAGGGGTGAATATAGGTGTCTGTACTTCAGACCCTTCCACTGGAGTTAGCAGAGCAACCAAGAGTGAGCAGGTGAGTCAGTTGTCCTGACTTCACCTTTCAGTCAATGAAAAGCATCCATGTTTAGTGTTAGATACATCTTGTGTCTACACATACATATCAAATGAGTCAGAAAAGTGACTCTGAAAGAGTCTGTCTATGGTTTAGACCATCATCTATGCCTGGCCAGAATAAATGCCAAAAAATGGCTTTGTCAAAAGAACTGATAGTCAAAACCCCCACATTCTGACACAGAAGACCTGTTGACTGCCAAGTCATCTATCTCCTTTTTGCAGGAAAGCAATGGACAGAATGACTTTGAAGTTCTGAACTGACCTAAATTAATAAGAATTTTCTGACCCTTTGCAGCATTTTTTTTAATAGCACAGAGACTCCAAAGTTCTTTCTGTGACCCTAATTCCTGACATTGTTTCTTCACCATGTTTCAGTGAAAATGTCTCTGAATACAATGGTTTCTTCAACTAATAACAGACTTCACAAGAAGCATGAATTATTGAGGATTAACTATGACCCTAAAATAAGAAATTCATTTCTGAAGAGGTGAATTCATGGTTTCATTCAAGGTGGATACCTTTTGCTGTTCCTCTAGAAGCATTTCTAAGAGATGTAAGTTAACTGGTTTCTAAGCTCATTAAAATATGCAACATTCTTCATGACTAGAGTAGTTAAGGAAAATATAAAACATATTTGCAGATTCTTAAAATTCTTATATGCATGAAAAATACTGTGATTTTTTATTATTATTGAACACGCAGAGTTAAATAATTTTGCTGTATCTCTTTAGTTAAAAAAAAAACTTTTTAAATAAAATGTTAAATAAATTCTTTCTGGCATAAACAGATATTTGCATGTATGTTTCATAAAAGGCAAAGCTATTCTGTTCTCTGAAGATTATACTAGTCTTAACCTAGCTATGGTTGAAATGAATATGAAAATACAAATATATTAAAATATTTTTCCATGATATATGTATTGTAAATAAATTGCTCAAAATTACTCCAAAGCATGTCTTCTTAAATTAAATAATTTACAAGTCTTTCCAGTGTTCTAAATAAAAACACATAATTCTTATTCCATATTTACATAAATAGTTTGCATAATTGTTCTTTTAGCATGGTTATTGCATTGGTTGATTTGACTAATATTAAATATGTATGAATTTTCTGCTATTCCCTAGAGCTCACAGAAACAAGATGAATCTCAAGAGACTGGTTTAAAGTTTAGATTTAAAGAAGAAAAGCCTTACAGATCCAAGCATCTTTGAATCTTTTTTTCATTGATGAAGTCTAATTTTCACCTCAAGTAAATATTTAATAAATAATTATTACTTGAAGATTTACAAGTAGTGCCAAGATTAAGTAAATTATTTGTGTGTCTTTTTTCAAGCTTTTAGAGAGTTCTACATGCAACCAAACAAAATTAGGACATGTTTGATCTCAAGCATATTGACTTTTTGCAACACTTTTCACACAGATGAATTAAAATTATTCAGTGCAGCTGACCAACTAAGTAAGTTTCTATATTAGTCCTGGAAAATGCAATCCTTATAACACTGTCCTCCAAAAATTGCTTCTACCTTACCAGCTGCAGATAAATTATAACGGCTATCAATAATAATATTATAAATATAATATAATTTAAATAACATAGGTAACATCTTGTTCATGCTTATTGGGTGTTAATCCTTTTTTTTGCATCTCATAAAAGAAAAAATCTCGTGAGCTACAATACATCTATTGTCATCACTGTATTTGACATTGCCACGGTAGCAAACAGTGAGTTTACACAGGAGACAATGGGTTTGCAAAGTATAGCATCCTGTTAAAAGAAAAATGCATTCTTTCAAGTCTAATCCCTTCAGCATATAGTATATATGTCTGATTATACTGAATGGTTTGGTTTGGAAGGGACCTTAAATGTCATCTAAGTTGTTCTAAAATGCTTCTGAAACTGGTTCCTATGCAGACAACAATGAACTCTACAAAAACACCTAAGATGTATAGGGGAAAAACCCATTAAAATAAACAAGGAATTATCTGGTGTTGGTCAAACTATAGAAAGAGGATGTTTTGAAGCCATCCCTTGTGGGTTGGTTAGATATACGTGTGTGTGTGTAGGTGTGTGTATGTACACCCATATATATACATATATAACCACCTGGTTCTATTTTTATGCCTTTCAGCTCACTTTGCTCCAAACTTTGCACATTTGCAAATGAAATGGATTTCATTCTACATAAAATCCACAATGCAGTTCTAGTAAGGGGCACTCTGCTGATTCCACTAAAGTTTAGAGTGTGACACACAGGAGTAGAGAAATGCCTTAATACCAATAATAACCATTATGTTTTCCTGAATCTGTAGATTATAAGCAGGTACTGGATCTTTTCCAGTCTAAACAGAAGCCAAAGTTTATTCATATGATGGTTAGAAAAAAATAAAAATAAATTTGAGGTGACTTCAATGTGAGCCAAGTAGTATAATGAACCTATAAAATGCTTAGTGAGATGCAGTCAGGCTTGCAGATGTGTTTACAAAAAAGAATGCTCTAGTTTCATATTTATTATGAGCTTTCTCTGATTTAAGACTACTGTATATTGAACCTGAGTAAACAGATCTTTATTTACATAAACGTGACCATATCAAAGCAAAACTAAACTGAAAAAAAAATTCTTTCAAAAAAGTATTATCTTCAGTAAGCTTTCTGTAATTATGGAATAAAGAAACCTCATTGAACTCAAGAAACTCTTCAGAAAGGCTATTAGAAAAAAATCAATACCCTTAAAAATAGTAATGGAAAGATGGGATTCTAAAATTATGTTTGTTGGATTCTGACTGCATGAAATCATCAAAGTGGAGCACTCCAGTAACATTTTAATAACACATTCAGGTGGTAGTATAGATTGGCAGCTTTTTGCATGATAGTCCAAATGTCTTGATGCATAATTCTAGTGTATGAAAAGACAATTCTTATAAGTAACCTTCCATAAGCAGGTCTGTGCTTCTCCAACAGTTGAAATACAGAATATTGATGAGACTCCCCTTTTATCAAAACAAAGGAAGCACAATTGCATTGTAAACACCAAAGCAGTGATAGAGCAGGATCCTATATTAATTTTCAAAAGTGCAAAGGACTAAACCAAATACAAAGTAAGGGGTATTTGGATCCTTAAAAATGTGATTCTGTTCTCAAAATGTTAGTAGACGAGTAATGACTTCATCAGTGAGTAGGCCCAGAACAAATGGATTTTTTCAACAAGATACAAAACATTTTCTTCCATATATTGAGTGAAATCAAATGCAACCAATTCCAAAAAGGCCTCAGCATATCCAGAGGTAATGAGACTTTGACTGTTGCCAGTGAAGTTAACAGCAAAACTCCCTTCAGTTTGTGCAAATGCAGGTCCTAGATACATGACTCTTAAGTGAGTGCTTTCCTGGCTAATTATACAAAAGAATGACGAATTCTTTGCTTCCTTGAGTGGCCAGAATATGAAATGATTAATTTAAGGAAAGTATTCTTACTGTTAACCCAGTTACTTTTCATAGTAACAAATAATCATCATCAAGGGAAATTATTTTAGAACATACTTCATAGTGTTTATTCCACACAAATACAAATGGTAAGAAAATGTTGTATGTTTGTTCTGCTGCTCCTTTGGGAATATGGTAATGGCAGAAGAAACTGGCCAGTTCTAGCTTAGATAAAATCTGTTCAGTTTCCCCGTGTTTAGTTCCTATATATTCTGGTCCTTAGGAGGTGTGTTTTTCCATTATTTAATGGGACTTCTCCCCTTTCCCTTCAAAGACCATAATATAGTCCAATAAATCATACCATTAAGGAAGATTTTCTGTCTAAATTTCCTTTTTACATACATATACACATCATCCCTTTCACATAGCTAGATCTTGAGAAATTATGGCCAAAAGAGTGAATGGATAAGACATTGCTGTATTTTTATGAACAAAGCAGCAAGGTAAGACAGATTTTTTTTTTCCCAGCAAAAGTATCATAGAGTAACTGAGACATAGTATTTTCAGCATTTTAGTCTTCCAGTGTGCAAAATGGTGACTTTCAAGAAGCATCCTCACCACGTAAAATATAAGCATAAACTCCATGTATAGTAGAAGCACCTCTTTATGCTACAATTTCAGAAACAGAGATCAAAAAGATGCCAAGAGTTTAAAATTTATGTCAGACCTCTAAGCAGTTAATATGCATTGTGCTTTAGTTCAGAGGGCAGCCCAGTGTTCCCAGTTATCTTACTCCAGCCAAAAACAGTTACTCTAGCTGAGAGCTGCTGTGCACTGATGTGTGCAAACCAAGAGGCAGGAGCCACAGGCCAACAAACGACACACATGGCCGAGGAACAGCTCTCCCTTTCCCTGCTGAGCAGAGGTCTACAGCTTAGGGGCAGCAATTATTTGCTGCTAGTGCAGTTGAAAAGAAAGGGGACCAGAGGCCTGACTGGATGTTGGAATTATTTTTTCTCTTGCTCTGTACAAAACTGCATGGTCTAATTTTAAGAGAGCCAAGCGTTATTATTTTATTTTTTAGTTTTGCTTACATATATATATATTATAATGTAATGTGTGAACCCAGCATTTTCAGATGGAGAAGATACAGGAATAAGACTGTCAGCATTTTAAAACCTTCTGAATAGCCAAGAGGACAAATCACAGTACAAATCAGGGGGCAGGTGCCCCAAGCATATTTGAAGAAAAAAAAAAAAACAAAAGTATATGAAAATAAAGCATTCTGCCATTAAAGAAAAAATCAGTCACACCCAAATACATTCACTAAAGACACAGATGAACTTTTCATCTCATATTAATACTTCAAGATTTCAAGAGGATGGTGGCTGTACACTGGTAGGGTTTTTCATGCTTTGTTGTGTGTTTTTTCAACACTTGTACATCATCAGATTTGCAGCTCCTGTATGTACATTGACATTTTTATCCTGACTTCCCTAGAGTTGTGACAATTTATGTTAATTGAGGATCTGACCCATCTCTCCCTTCTGAATGGGAATTTTTCTATACAAACCTCTATTCTCCACTGCAAGATCGTTGAGAATGTTTACTTTATTTCAAGGTGATTCCTGAATTATAAATACACAAAGAAAAACATAATCAAATGAATGCTACATGCAGTTTTATTGAATATACAGTAGCTTCACTTGATTTCCTTTTCATATTTGTATCAAGCTGGATATCTATTCTAGACAGACTATCATTTAAAACAAGAGACATACCAAATGAGTAAATGAGGTTATATTACTAATTAGCATACTGTCTCCTACTACCTCCAGTATGTTACTAAAATGTGACTTCCATTTTATCACATAGATGAAACAGTTATCTTTCAGGGTTTGAAATTTCTGTGATCTTTATGCTTAATAAGCTCAGTAAAAGGCATTCAAATTACATCACTTTTGTCTTGGAAGTTAAATTGGGAAATATTGCATTCTCTGAGATGATAAACTCTGTAGAAGATAAATTATCATGAGAAATAGTTTTAATTGATTTACCATAATAAAAGTTATGTGACTTTGAAGTGCAAATGACATATTAAAATGAAGCTACAGTATGTTGATAATACAGTGGCTTCTTTGTTAATGGAATTACTGACACTGCAGATGCTTGCTGAAGAGTTGTCCTCTACTGTTAAGTGAGAAATGCTGATAGAAATTGAAGATATACTATATTTAAATCCAAGCCCAACTCTCCTTCAGTGAGATTTACACTGATCTCAACAAGTGTAATTTCAACCACCGCACAAGCAACATAAGAAAAGCTTGAGTCTGAAATTTCAGTTTGGTTTGGAATATGGTTGTCCTGGCTTTATCACTGTAACTGAACTGAAGCCTCAGGTAAAATATTGCTCCTTACCTCAATTTCCCCATTTGCAAAACGGAGCTAAAAAAGTCACTTTCCTGTTCAGAGATTGGCCAACAGTTAAACAAAAGGGTGTCAACTGCAGAGATAGCTAGTGTTCTAAACGAATGAAAGTCCTACACAATAATCCCTGCAAACATTCTCCTTTTACCTTTTCAGAGGTAAAGATGAAGACTTAGAAACATATAAAGCCAGCAGCATAAACCAAAAAAACTTTGTTTTATCTCATTGTTTTCTCACAGCACTTAACTCTGTGATCTTTGACTAGATCATAGACTCATCAAAAGGCTTGGGTTGGAAGGGACCAATGACTATCCAGTGATTCTCCATCCTTTATCCAGATCTTTATCTTATTTTTCTTTTGATTTTTTCCCCACTCAAAGCATTTCACTTTTCCTGCAGTTCTCTTTTACCCGTGAACCTTTCAATTTCTGTTTTCTCCCCCTGACAAATGTCTTTCTTGTTTTTCTTTTGCATAACTGTATAAATTTTCCATCTTTCCTCTGATCTTTTTTCAGAAGCTGCTATATGACTTATCCAAACTTATCCTCCCCCATTCACATTTTTTTTTCTGGACACATGGTTATCTTCCCTATGAGATTTCTTTTAATTTATCTCTTCTTTTTTTTCTCCTTCCTCTTTTTGAATTCTACATTCAGAAATACAGTAAAAAAAATTTCATATCTCATCATCCTGTTAATTTCAAGCAAAAAGAATACAATAACTATCCAAACTATTTTGAATCCATGGGTGTTAGAATCTGTAAGCATTCTAAGTGTATGTAGTGGGTCAACCATCAGGTGGCCAGTAAGATTATTTAAATTTATTATTTAAATTTAAACTCACCTTAACTCCACTCTCTTTGTTTCCCAGACTTAGCTTCACCCTTCACCCAGATTTTCCTGCCTCTTCCCCCAGAGCCATGTAGGGAGAGGGGGAATGAGGGTTTCAGTCAGACTCTAACTTCCTCTAAGATCCTCTCTGCCTTCTCATCTTCTTCTCCTACTTCAGCGTGGGGTCTCTCCCATGGGAGAAAGTCATTCTCAAGCTGCTGCAATGTGGATCCTTCCCATGGACTGAAGTCCTTTAGGAATGGGCGACTCCAGTATGGGTCCCCACTGGCCACTGTTCATGCCAGAATACCTGTTCTGCATAGCTTCCTCTCTGCAGACCACAGCTCCTGCTCCAGCATGGACTTTCTTCTGGACATGTTCACCTGCTTTAGCATGGATATTTGCTCCACTATGTTCCTCCACGGGCTGCAGGGGCACAGCTGCCTCACCATGGTCTGCACCACAGGCTGCAGGTGAACCTCAGCTCAGGTGACTGGAGCACCTCCTCCCCCTCCTTCTCCATTGACCTGGGTGTCTGAAAGGCTGTTCCTCTCACATATCCTCACTCCTCTCTCACAAATTTCTAAATGTTGTCACAGAGGCACCACCAGCATTGTTCTTTGGATGTTGTGGGAAATGGCATTTTAGAGCTCCATCCAACCTGGAGACAGCTCCTGGTCTATTTTTACAGAATGCAAACCTTTACACCCCTTTCCCCTCTGCCAAAATCTTTCCATACATAAACTGAATACAAAAATCCATTCCTGCTTAAAAGAGGTTGTTTGTGTTTTTTAATTTGGTTATTGATTTTTTTTTTAATAATAAAATGTAGTGTTTATTGTATCGTTTCACAGACATAAACTAATAATGTTAAGTACATTACTTAAACTTTTCATACTACGTAATGGACAGATACAGTGAAAACTGTAGGGGTCATAAAAAGTATCCAGATCTTGTGCATTTATTTTCCAGTTTGCAACATTCATATATTCCACAGCCTTTCAGCTTGGAAAGCTTCTATCCATTTTTTAGTAGCTGTTTAAACAAATATAGATGTTTATCTCTTTAAAATTTTGCCAGGAAGCTGTCACTTTCCCATTTACCCATGCTATGTTATGACAGAATGTGTCAGCTTCTTGCACAAATGAAAAGAGATATAGATCTGTATTTATTTTAGCTGAAAAATAAGTAGTCATCAATTCTGAGAAAAGTGTTTTCCCATCTGAAAAAATGGATAAATAAGAGAGGTTTTGTGAGGTAACCATTTACCAATGCTTAAAAGGTAGCTGAGAGCCAAATATTCCAGTTCAGTTCATCAGTAACCACCCCTGAGAAAGTTGATAGGCTCATAACATGGAAAATTAGGTACCTATAGCAGTTATCAAGGGAGTTAGTGTTCTTATTCAAGCCTTTGATGCTCAAAAACATCAGCCATAATAAAAACAGGTAGATGAACCAATTTAAAACTTGGTGTTTAGTCTCATGTTTGACAGAGAAGGGAAATGCCAGTTGGAAAATCCTCATCCTGGATTGGACTCAAATGCTCAAAAGTATGGCACTAAGGAGTGGCAGTTAAGTAGAACTAGTACACTACTTGAGGATATTCTTAGAGATATTTTTATAGGAAAGAAAAAAAAATAAGAGATGAGAGTATCTGTAACTTTGTCTCCTTGAAAATTCTTTAATCTTTATCAGTCTCACAGAACCCAAGTTTCTACTAAGTAAAATTTAAATGCAAGTTGAAAAATGTTTTTCAATATATAAATTAAAAACAATCACTACAAAAAAAAATCAGAGTATGGAATAGCAGAATCCTTTAATCCATTAAATTCAAGCTCAAAAATTCTATGCATCATGAATTCATGAAAACAAAAGAAGAACTTGCCATGAAATATAAAGGCCATATCCTAAACAGATATCAAAATCAAATTGCATATCACTGAAATCCAGGGAAAATACCCTCAAGTTTTAAAGAACAAAGGTTTCAGCCTGGAGGTTAAATTGGTGAGATAATTTATGAGGCAGCACAAAGATGTCTACTTCTATATAAGAAGGAATGAAATGCTTGATGTCTTTCTTATAATGAGATGCTCAAAAACTCCACTGAAGGTGAGGGGAGACCATCACAGGGTAGAATGGAGCCTTCCCCTTCCTTGTTTGTCTGGCTATTCTATGCCTGATGCTCCCCAGCACATGATTGGCCCTCCTGGCTACCAGGGCATTGAGGACTCATGTTCAACTGGCCATGGACCAGGACCCCAACATGTCTTTCTGCAGGGCTGCTCTTCATCTTCTCGTCCCCCAGTTTGACGATATAACCAGGATTACTCTGACTCAAGCGGAGAATATGGACTTAGTCTTGTTAAACTTCATATGGTTGGGGATTGTCTAGGTGTATGACTTATTATATGTTAGAATGTTCCAAGGAAGGGATTATTTTTCACTGGAGAACAGTTTTCAGAAAAATAGTGGAAAAACTCCCTTTTCAAGCATAAAGGTAAGCAAGATCATAACCTGTAGATCTCTAGCATTTGGTAGCTGTGTCCCTGTGCCTTCTATGGTCAAATATAAGTTCAACAGCAAACTCTGCTAGGGTAAATTCTGTAAAAATCTCTTTGTATAGTTACTTTCACCCTGATGAAAAAGCAGGAAAAGCTTGCTGTGCTTTCATGAAAAATTAGCAACTGGTGTGACAATGAACTGGTTCTTCCTTATTTGATACATTTTTATATATCGTATGGTTACAAATTGGAGATCAGGGAAATAATTATATATATATATATATATATATATATATATATATATATATATATATATATATATACTATTTATATATATATAATTATTTATATATATATATATATATATATATATATATATATATATATGTGAGACTATATATGTGTGGATGACTGTGTGGGTGTGCATGTTTTAATAATTCACAGTCCTTTCTCTATTTCATTAAAACATGAGAAAGAATAAAAGCACTAATGTGCTGTATCAAGCACTGTATAAAGCTTTGATTAATTCATTTTAATAGTGCAGGAATAATATTTTTAAAGTAAATCACTGCAAACTATGATTTGGATAGAGGTCATATGCATACCTAAAAAACAATGTAAAGCCAAGGTCATTATATATGAAATTTCTCAAAAATAAACACTTGGGCTTTAGGATATTTATTCACTGACCCTGAAATGTCAGCTTGACACCGGTACTAATGTAGCATACTTGTCTCTGGAGTTTATCCCACTATGCAAAGGTACCGCTTACTGTGAGAATCTTTCTGAGGTGCTCCAAGTGCATTCTAGAAACCATCTGCATATGTTATTTTATTGCTAGGTCTCATAAATCAATATTATGTAGAAATATCTATAATTTCATATTGTATTAGAAATAGGATAGCCACAGAGCTGCACATTTGAGGTCCTAATGACACTAGTGGTACAGTACTTACATTTTAAACATTTTATTGAACAGCTTGAGGTTATTTGGTTTATAAAATCCCGAGACTGTTTCCTCACAAAGCCCTGGGGCTCTGATCTAGTAAAGTTCAGGCTGATGAAGGCAAGGGAGGAGTTCTACTTTCACTTACTAATGGATAAATAGTAGAAAACATCAGTGGAAAATAAAGATCTGAATGCAGCTGGTGGTATATAATCAATACAGCTAATAATAAGTAATGACATTTTTAAAATATGTGAACATGACGCTGCAAAATAAGTTCCATTAAATGTACAAGGGCCCAATAAGGAGAAACAGGGTGAACTAATCATAAACATGAGCACAGAAAATCATCAGCTGACTAACAGCCAATTCCTGGTTCTGGGCTATGGTGCTGTGTTGTACCTGTGCACTGTGTCCACTGCCTGTTGTCCAAAGTGCTACTCATTTTATTGAGTATCTCAGCTGTACCATCATCCAATCCTGACTCCAAAAAGGATATACATCAGAAATTGCAAGAAAAATTCCTCTAGAAATTTCTCTGTATCTTATCTCTTTTAGAAAGTTTTGCCAAATCAGAGATATTGTAGAAGATGTCTTATTGTCATTTTTTTTTTCTGTTTGCTACAACACTATAGTGAAGTTTTTAGCTTTGCATAGGTACCTGGCAGGACCACAATTCCAGATATATAGACTATTTCAAATTTCTCTCTAGTTTTATGTAGTTAAATCAACATGGCTAAAGGCCAAAGGAATTTTTCCATTGCCAAAGTATTGTTGGGCAATGCCATCTGAGATGTCCTGAGATGTCTTTCCTCATCCTCTGTTGCATCCTGGGATTTGGTTTTAGGGGTTCTTATTTGTGTTAGCTAGCTGAGTCCTGTGTAGCCCCGCGCTTCCCCTGTGTCATTCCCCCCACCCCACGGTTTCTGGCCCCATGCTGCCTGCTGTTGGCCTATCCCCTCTGCTGCTCCTGTAATCACTCCCCCGTCCAGCCCCAGGAAACCTCATGCCCGCCACCCCCATCCCCACGATCCCACTCAGCCCAGGGCTCAGTGTCCGCCCCTGCGGTGTTCCCTGCTTGGTCACTGTCCTACGTCATCATCGCGTCACCCACACCGATTGGGGGGCGACGTCTGCTCTCCCTATGACATCCGCTATATCATCCTGCTCCCTCCCAGGTTCCGGCACCATTTCCCCCATGTGGTGTGGGAAGCGCGGGTCGCTACCCCCCGAGCTGCAGCTCTCAGCGACAAT
The DNA here is from genome assembly GCF_026979565.1 of Vidua chalybeata. NCBI lineage: Eukaryota > Metazoa > Chordata > Aves > Passeriformes > Viduidae > Vidua > Vidua chalybeata. The sequence goes on along the minus strand of NC_071531.1, from coordinate 51,531,512 downwards.
AAAGCCTTCCTGCCTTCCTCATGGGTGATCTGGACATTCCTTCCCTCTTTACCTTGGACCTGTAGTGCAGGCGACAGAACCCAGCAGACCCCAGCCTGCGTGCCAGCAGCAGCGGCACGTGGGAGAGAAGTGGCAAACCCGGGCGCCAGAGGGCGCCGCAGCTGCCCCGAGCCTGGGATAAAGAGAGAACGCCGCAATGCTCAACTGCTGTTTCCAAGTAGATCATCTGCTATGCCCAAATGAAGTTAGTTTTGTTTAGGCACCATGCATCTGATCTTCTTCTTACCACTCTCTTTTCAAAAGCAATCTCCTTCAAGATTCTGTCAGTAGTGTTGTACATGGCTCACACAAGTTCTTGAAAATACTAGACAAAAGCAATAAATCAGAATGGAGGATACAGGATGCTATTCCAGACTATTCAATTACAGAATAATTCCTGTTTCTATGGTATTTCTAGAGTTCCCTTGCTTGCTTTCTCTCAATACTTTTGTGCTATTTCATCTGTTTCTATCTCACACATACATAAGCTCTGTACAACAAGCATTCAGCCCTCTGATTTCCCTCCAGAATTCATGTGATCCCAATGCTGCCTGGCATATGGCCTGCATCTTTGGCAACAACTCTTGTTTGAGCCAAATATTTCACAAATATCTGAATGCTCTTTTATGATTCATCTTACTTCAGAAGCTTCACAAAAATTTATACTCACTAGCTTCACAAAAATTTGTCCAGCAGAAAATCAACATGCCGAAACACCTTTATAAACCACACAGATATTAACTTCGGTGTGATTATAAAGTCTGCAGTTTCTCAGATATGACAAAGAGATCTACCAGTTGGTACTGTGTGTACACCATTGTGTATGTATTTTGCATATGTCATGGTTAGGCTACTAAGAGCCAAAAAATTATAATTGTTTTGTTTTCCCAGTTTGGCCATGACTAGATATTTGGAAATTTTGGTCAATGGTGTGAGAAAGTGATGATGGAAAGTTATTCTATCACAATTCAGCTGTGAATTCAGAAGCTCCAGTAGCTTTTGTAGATCTATTACTTTGGACAATGTAGGGAACTCAGTAAAGGGCTTGTGAATAAGGGAAGGAAAAAATAATTTCTTATAATTGACCACAAGCCTCCATGAAACATTTAATGATGTAGCAGTCATTTTCCTTGTTTACATGGGGAAAAGAGCTTATATTACACCCTAGAAGCTTAGAAACTTGTCCATTCCTACACACATTGCTGTCCTATTTCTACCCATCACGATTTCTGCTTTTGAATATATTAACTGCTTAAAATCTCGCCTGTGTTCTCAATATACTCATTTTCTCAAAATACTGTAATGCAATTGCTTCTGAAGCCTCCCAGACCAGACAGAAGTAACACATCCTAACACTTTTTCTTTTATTGTTTTTCTCTGTTCACTGCACTACATGTTCTCATGCAGTATAGCACAAAGATTACCCTAGAATAGCCAAAAGAAAAGGTTATCATGTAGATGTTTCCAGCACAGGCAAGTCACAAAATAGAAGCAGCCTCACACTGCTGGGGATTACACACTCCTTGTATTTAAGCAGCAGGTTAAAGCATCAGGTTCTTGTTAATGGGACAGGTCAGCTCCTAGAGTACATGCTATGAATTTTCCTTTATGGGTTTCATGGATCATGTAGGCAGTTCAGCTCTCTAATACAACTTCTGAAGTTAAATATCTAGTGCTAATGTTTTGAATAACTTTGTGTGTGTACACAGTAATTGCTGCAAAACTTACAACTTCAATTCGTTATGTACAGAAGAAAATATTCAATTATGTTCTGATGATTTATGTCATAGTTTCCAGATATTATTTTCCTTGCCTAATAAACACTGTTAAGTCAGTGTTTGTTTTTCCCATTTTCCTATGACTAAACATACTTCTCAGAAGCTGTGCATTACTCTGTAGTAATATGGATCTCAATATAAGAATGAAAAAAGAGAATGACTGTAAAAACTCAAGTATGAAACAGTCCTATGTAAATACTTCTATCTTTGTGACACTAATCTTTTGTTTCCATTTTGTAACTGTAAAAACATTATAAAACTAATTCTCTCCTGCACTGTAAATAGAAAATAGGAATTTGTTATAGGGGGCAGCTCCAAGACTGAAAAAAAACCACAAAACACAGGCATATTCTTGAAAAGCAAAGTTTTTTGAATATGCTGTGGTTTAGTTTTTTCTTTAGTTTTATCTTAGGGATACTGTTGCATCCCGGGTTTGCGTTTAGATTAAGATTAAGATTTAGATTAAGGGTTCTAAGGGTTCTAATCTATGTTAGTTAGCCGAGTCCTGTGTACCTCCGTGCACCCCTCGTGTTTCCCCCCCGCAGCGGTTACTCACTCCAGGCTGCCTGCCATTGGAATGTCCCCGCTGCCATTCCTGTGACCACTCCCCTGTCCTGTCCCGGGAGTTCGGTGCCTGTCACCCTGATCCCACAACCCCATTCACCCCGGGGCTCCATGTCTGCCCCTGCTATGCCCCCATTGGTCACTGTAGTCGACATCACTGCCACCGCGCGTGTCCATTGGCTGGGGGGTGTTCCCACTCCCCTCGCCCCGCCCCTGATAAAACCCCTGCGTCTCCCTGGCCTCGGTGCCATTTTGCCCACATGGTGTGGGAAGCGTGGGTCACAACCCCCCACCGCAGCTCTCCGCGACAATAAAGCCTTCCCGCTTTCCTTTGTGGGTGATCTGGACAATTCCTTCCCTCTTTGCCTCAGACCCTCACGCGGGTGACAGAACCTGGCAGACCCTGACCAGCGTGCCAGCTGCAGTGGCACGCGGGAGAGAAGCAGCGAACCCAATTTCCGGAGGAGGCGGCGCTGAAAGGTACCAGAGCTACCTGGAGCCAGGCGAGACAGTGTGATGCCGCTGGATACTTGCTTATGGTTTTGATATAGGTGTATATTTCTACCTTTGAAATATTATCTAAGAACTGTAGCATGTATGGTTCCCGACATTTTAAAGCTAAAATTTAATTTTTTTAAAAGCGTGTTTTTCACGTAAGTTGTGTCTGGTATCTATATACTGTCACCGCTTGCCTAAGTTAACTTTGCTTTAACAGTATCTTTGTTTTTGATGCCTTATTACTTCTAACACCTTTTTAATACCTACTTTGCTATGTAAAGGAAGGAATACTTATGTCATAAAAAGACCCAAAATAATCCTTTTTTTAACAGAGCTAGAGGGATTCCTTATCTGCATGGAAGAGTAAAAAACATTTTATCTTCTGAGGAACCTCCCTCAGTCTGAACATACCTAAATGCTGTCAAGACAAAATATTGTCATAAATATTTTCATACAAATATATATCTCCATGGCTTTGTAACTCTTTTTGTAGAACAGCTGTATAGACAAGAGTCTCATCTGGAGACAGTAAGTGAAGTTCTATAATGTCTCCACAGCTGGCAATATGAAGCATTTCACTAAAGCATTTGAAGACCCTTTGGAAAACTATATTAAGTCCAACATTGTGCATTGGAATTACTACCACCATTCAATATTATTTTGAAGGTACCTGGAAAAATGAGGTATAGCATACCTGAAGTATGTTCCATGAGCAGAGAAAAACAGATATAAACTCTGTGTTGATTACCATAGAAATTCATGATTTATTTTCCATCTCACTGAAATAAAATGTCAAGATTTACAAGCAATAAAAAAACCCCAGTATCACAAGCATTTTTTGCACTTCAAACTAGTTTGAACTGGATAAAGAGATTTGACATTTCATAGCTCATTCTGCCTGTTATCAGAGAGTCCGCTAATGTCAGAGAACTGTGTGATTTGTACCATATAGGCTTGCAAACTGAAAGTTACTGCAGTGTCTTAATGGAAGACTGCATTCCCAGTATTGCATTTTGTGAGAAGATATATTAGACAAATTTTGTGTTGTTTCTTAGCAAAGTTGTGTTAACATTGGTGACATTCAGTAGATTTAGTTACATTCATTTGAACTCTTTCAGCTATTTGCAGAATTTTTATAATATATGAAAGGATCCATATATATATTTAAAAAAAAAAGTTAATTTTTATCTAACGAGACCAGTAAAGGCCCTTTCAAAATAGTGCTGAAGCCATCTTAAGCTCATATACTTCTCTTATGTCCTGACACACACAGCATAGAAAACGCATATTGCATTGATATACAAGTACCATGGTCATTAGAAATTAATAGAATTATCTCAGGAAGTGTTTACTGAGTCATATTTTTATATTTGATTTTCTCTGTTTCCCTAGAGTATAAAAAAAGAAACAAAGGCGTTAATTGCATGAATATAAGGATGGGTAAGGATTTGGGGAAATTATATTGTTACCTTCCTCTATTCACTGGTTGATCCAGATTAAGTAAAGTTTTGTTAATCCTGTCAACAGAGATTAGCCTGTACATGTTTCAGCAGAAATTCCTAGTGATAGTACAACCAACAGGGAAGCATAATTTAATGGAATCAAGATAAGGTGAATTTGAATCCATAAATGGACTTCTTGCCTGAAACAGTTGAAGCATCAGAAGAAGTCAGCCTTTCATAGTCTTTTGAATCCTTATGATTTATTTTCCCCATGGCAACTGAACAGACTTTAAAATAGATGTTCTCCATTTAATATAGTATTTTTTGCCTAGCAAGTTCATTGTTGACAGCAGAATTCCTAAAGTCTTCAATACATTATACATTTACTCTGTAACTATAGGTAGTATGCTGCCAAATCCACAGCCTTTTATCTTTTAAATGATGTATATCACTGCAGTATTAACAGAAGGATCTTGAATTAAAAAGATTTTCAATATTTTAAGAAGAAGATTGAGAAAATTAAAGAGGACCAAATGGCTGGTTATGTGCCAAAATAATGCAGAAAGCCTAGTCTTTTCCACTGCCCCTTGCAGCCTAATGTGTAGCCATAATACTATAACCATATAAACATATACTCCTGTAGACATAATCCTAAAATTATATCCCATAATGTCCTTTATATCAGTTACATTTAAAATGGTTCTCTGCAGGAAAAAAGACTCTAGAACCACTGAAATTTCAAAGAAGAAATGCCTGAATGGTGTGTACTTTATCCAACATTAAATGACATCACCTTTTTAGTGATTGATATGTTCACAGTAATTGCTAAAGCTATGAATTTAATGAAGGCCAGATTCAATGAAGGTCTTTGTACTAAAGTAAAATACAGTAAAATACAGTAGTTTGTAAATTGTAGGTGGTAAAATCCTGAGTGGCTGCTAAAACCCAAAATGTGTTTTATACTAAGAGTTAATGGATGTAAACAGACATAAAATAGATTGTAGGTCTCGGATCTCATAGTTTAGCAATTTACCCACTATGTGACAAAGTCACATTTCTTATACACCTGCCTTGAAGAAGAATTCAAGGAACCTAGAGAATTCATTGAAATGATACCTAGCAAATTTTGACAAAAATACTCTAAGTAAAATTTCAGATGGGATTTTCTAGATCACAGATAAAACCCTAAGTTCACTCAAATCCTTTTTCTTGGATCTATCCCTACAGTTACACATAACAAAATATAATAAATAAAAATGATTGGAGACATTGGCTTCACAGCAAAGGTAGTACAGCAAAAAATGCTGGTATTAACTTAAAGATGTTTACAGAGGGCCTCTTATGACAAAGCATGGTAGATTCAGATCTATAAAAATTCTTAGCAGAGTAATGCTTCTTATCCATAAAGAGCGCTGTAATAGTGTTACAAGCTGTAGTGTTTTGATCATTATTGTAAAACACCACGGTATCTATTCATAAAGGCTACTGCTTGATTCACCACTTTGTAACACCAGCTTTTATGCCTCCATAACAACTCTAAGGGTTATCCTTTTCATTAATATAGTACTGATGGCAGGTGCCAGGTTGCAGAATCCAAGGCTCATTATTCAGTCACAAATGTAATTTCTCAAAGTCTATAGGTTTCCCACTGCTCAGTAGCCGACCTTGCCCTGTTTGGTATTTATGTGTTGTTGATGTAATTCAGGCTGCCTGAGATACAAACATGAAGCCCTGAAGAGTCAAATTGCAAAGTCCATATCTCTGACCAATGGATGCTCTTCACACTCACCTGTTTTCTCAATGGCAATAAGAATGATAACTGCAGTAACAATTTAAAAATATCTTATCAGCAGAAACCTGAACCCATGGATATATAGTTTTAAGTTTAAAAAAAAATGAACAGCCACTCACCTTGTATCTGACTGCATCATGGGCCATTTTTAACAGCCAGGCAGTAGAAAAGCTCTCCACAAAAACATTCTATGGTCTAGCTTTGTATGCATTAAATGGGACAAACTGGAATTCATACTTTCCATTTCCACCAGAATAGAAATACACTGGAAATACAGCAAGCCACACCAGGTTTCTACGCTGCATCCTTCCCATTGCCTTTGGTCTTAATAACTTTTATGAGAGAGACTATGTTTATATCTTCATCTTCTGGCATGAATTTCTATTACAGAAAAGAAATACAACTACTAGCTCTGACTTAGGTCCTTATTATATAAAAAAAACCAACAACAACAACAAAAAAAAAACCCCAAAAACAAACAAAAACAAAAAAAAAAAAACAAACCACCAAAAATACACAAATCTACTTCCAGAGGAAAATAGAGAATATTTAATGAGACTCTGTTCCTGATAGTGCTATCAGATTTTCAAGAGTCTAATTTGAAAAGACTTTTCTCTTACTCATTTCCAGATCAGAAGCCCAAGCAGACTTTTAACTTCCATGAAAGAAAAGATAAAAATAAAGCAAAACCCTAGATTGCTCTTGCTCTCTTCCCATGCTTTGGAATATTGTCCAGCTGACAGTAGTAAAAGGACTGTCATTCCTTATGATATTACCGATTTAACTGTATGAGAGTATTTTACACTGTTACTAAGCAGCAATTTTTGTGATTTCTATGAGCATGACCCATAATGAAAGTCTATACCATCAATATCAAAGATCTTACCCTTTGACTCCTCCTGTAAGATCTCATCAAAATTCTGCTTATGAATGCTGTATTAATTGGAAAAGAAATCAATTTCTCCACTGAGACAACTTTTCTATGAAGACCATTATGGAGCTGTCTGCAGAACAGCTGGATAGTTTTATCTGTATAGCTGGATAGCTTTATCTGCATAGTACTTGGTCAAACACACAAGTTGAACAACACTTAAAAGAATACATTTCTGAACAATATTATTACTTTCAACATCTTCTGGAAAGGGACTTTACCTAAGTTTAGGCAGTGCACTTTAGGAAAGAGTTACAAACCATGAAGAAATATATCAAGAATGCCCAAGGACATCAAAGGAGAAGAAATTCAAATTTGTGAAGTCTGTTAAAAACTGTACCATGCAGTCACAAGCATATACATTCTTTTATAAAAAGTAGACATGGGAGGGTCAAGAACAACATCATCAAGTTCCATAAGAACTCTAAAAGTCCACTGAAGCAGAAGGCACTAATTGTAATGGAAAAGGAAATTATACATTAGGTGAACCATTTTTCTTTGTATGTTTTTTTATTGTAAAGTTGCTCACATATATCCACCTTGTACAAATCTAGTAGTTCAGGTGTTAAAAAAGTCAATAAAAAAACATACCAGTGTGTCAAAACAGACTATATTTGAACAAAACTATACCTTGACAAGCAAGTATTCACTGAGATCAAAGGCTGAAATATCAGAAGAGTTAAGCATTAAATCATCAAACTGATAACAAAAGTATATCATTTATTTAATACATCATTTCAGAAATGCATTCTAAACTAATGCAAAGAAATCCTAAATTAATGGAGGGCTATTATTCCATGACAGGGTTGAGCCAGTTTAAATAAATTAAATTAATACTTTTTTAGTTGAAATTATTTAACTTCTGTGTCACCAAAGCAATTTCCATGTATTAAGAAAACATTAATGTTGTTCTAGCTTTAAAATACTTTATGTTGCATCCTGGAGTTTGGGTTTAGATTAGGGTTTTTAATTTATGTTAAAATAAGCCAAGTGCTGTAATCCTGCGTTTCCCCCGCGTTGTTCCCCCCCGCGGTTTCTGGCCCCATGTTGCCTGTTGCCGGATCTTACCCCTGTGCCACTCCTGTAAGCACCCTGCCGTCCGGCCCTGGGAAACCCCGTGCTGGCCGCCCCGAGCCACACGGTCCCGCTCAGCCCGCTCTGGCTCGGTGCCCGCCCCTGCGGGGTTCTCTGGTTGGTCGCTGTTGCTGGCGTCACCGCCACGGCAGCCGCCCCTATTGGCCGGCAGGCCGTGGATCCTCTCGCCCCGCCCCTCCATAAAGCCCTATCCCGCCGGCAGTCAGGCGTCATTTTCTCCCATGCGAGTGCCGGGAGCGGTCGCGTCTTTCCATCGAACCGCGCCGCGTGACCAATAAACCGTTCCTGCCAAGCACGGAGTAAATGGACAAATTCCTTCCTCTTTGCCGGGTCCCTAGCGCACGGTAACAGAGACTGGCCAGCCCACGCGCCCGAGACACAGAGCCGTGTCCGGGAACCTGCGGCAGCAAACCCCAGCAGCACGTGGAAGCTACGCCGCAGCCGGGCTCCCAAGAGCCGCGTGCAGTCGGGGAGAGCAAAAAACCCACGCCACAACTTTAGGATAATAAAAAGAGTGAACTTCAACCTCCTTTTCTTTGGTGTCTGAAAAACTGTCAGGAACTTTAGCAAAAGAGGAAATGCAGGAGTTAAATTAAAAACAAACAAACAAACCCCCAAACAAAGAAACAAAAAAAGTCAACCCCAAACCAGCCCTGTTTCTCAACCCTATGAGACTTTAATTCAAGCAAAATGAACTCATGTGATTCCAGGGAAAAGGTACATGGGAAAGGAAAGGGGAGGGGAGAAAGGAAAAAATATAATACATCCTAACTGGTAAAAAAAAAAAAAAAATAAAGAAGCTATTTAAGGTTATTTCAGACTGAATACTTTCAGAGAGATTTAAAGCCAGATTATTACCAACTGGAAGTCACTAGAGTTCTTCAGGAATTCATATTTTAATATTCATCAATGGAAAAACATTTTTTCACAAAGCATTTCAAGAATAGTCTTGGAAGTACTTTTACTGAAGGCAATACCGTGGTGAACTATTGGTGTAAAAGAGATGAGACCCAAAGGCTTCAAACTCTAAGATCAAGGTGGAAGTTCCCTATCACTGCATTTCTGAGTCCTAGACTGTAACAAAAAAATTCAAGAAATCCAAAGAGCACTATGTTCATCACTTTACACTACTGATTGCAAGCAATTTAAAACATGTTGGTTTAAAGAACTATGAGGTTTTTTGGCGGAAGAAGTTCAAACTTCTTCCAGAATAAAAGACTCACACAGAAAATAAAAATTATCTACATGCAAACTGTATGTCTGAATAGGGGGAGAACAAACCGATGAGCACAGGATAAAACAGCTTTCAGCAATTAAAATATTTGTGCAACTGTAGTTAACATTTCTTGAATGTCAATTCCATCTTCCCTGTGAATTTGCAAGAGCTTCATTCAGCTGGACTTTGCCATAGGGACCCAGATAAACTTTTTTTAAACATTTACTTTCAGGGGCTTTGGAAATGGAGCATGTAAGTGTGTAACTTTGGAAGTGAAAGGAGTTTAATTGTATGAATTCATTGTACTTGAACACAAATTCCAGAAACCAAGCACAATATTAATATGCAAAAAATGTAAGGATTAATAAAACATACTTATGTATGGAAATAAAAACTGTAGAAAATAAAATTATTTATTTTAGGCCGCTTTTAAAGTCACTTACCATCCACTCATTAAGGCAGGCACTTTTTCAAAGAGTAAACTCTTCTCACATACTTAATAAATGTCAGGTGTGGGAAAAGGTTCTACTCCAAAGGTTCTATGGATACAAGTAAAATGGCAAAGGATTAAATGGGAAAGCATAAAACCAGAAAAGATTGAAAGAAATAATACATGTGGGAGGAATATATCTGAAAGGCACTCTATACAAACAATATCACTGGGAGATTCAGACCCTTTAGTGAAAATACAGCAAAGTATTTTGTCCTGATCAACACTGCTCTTGTCATGCCATTCCTAGACTTCAGGTGATTACATAGATTTTGCTTAGATTATGACATAGAACAATAGCTAAATCAGAAATAAAATAGAAATATCTCTTATACTATCACAATCATCTATATATATATATATATCTTGGCCTATATATAAAAAACATATATCTAGGTCATTCATATGCCCATTATGTTTATATCTCTGACCTGCAACAAAAACTGAGATCAGTTTATTTACAGAATATACCATCCTTCTGTTTGCATAAATGAGAAAAATAATGCTTTGATTTGGTTTTTTTTGACATACACATAAAATACTTCATGAAGTTCATACACAAAAACATATTTTCTTCCCAATGCCAAATATATTTTCTTTTTTGCTCATTCTCTTCTAATGCTCTCACCAGATTTCTCTTATCAAAATATGATGATGCTACAAAACTACAAGGCTTCTGAATTTTTCCTCTGATTGATAGTAAAATAACATAGTCCAGATCTGTTCCACTTACTCACATGGAATCTATTCAGGAAACAATTTAAATTATAACAATGTATTAGTCAGTGAATAAGTTTTATTCCTTTGTAGAAGTCTAGCATAAACTCAGGTACAGATGAAACCCTTTCTCTCTTTTAGAATTAAAGACATGTAATTCTTATGTGAACATTTCCTGATCTCTGAAAAATTCTCACACAAAGTACAAATCTGAGAAAGTAAGACCCTTGAATTGCAAGCACTTATTTAATTCTGTTTTACTCTAATACTCTAAGTAGTACTCAACATTTCGAGAAAGTTGAGACTGAAATGAGAGTAGGTGTCCTATGCACATGTCCTTGTTCATATACTTTATTCTCACCTCTACCTCTACCTCTGTTCTATAATTTTGTAATTCATAAAACTTTCTGAACTCTGAAACATTTTCCTTATTTTGAGGAGACAAATTATTTGAGTTTATTTTAATTTTTTTTTTTGGTCGTATTCATACCCCCCTTTTCCTATGCAGGATGTAAATATATAGTGTGTGGCCCATGAAGATATTTATTTTCTTCAAGCATAAACTAGAAATTTTATTCTTAAGGAAAGCTCAAAACAATAATTTATTTTGAAATGCGTTACAGAATAAAAGGTTCAAATATATATTTTTAACACGTCACTTTCCAAAGAAACCTCTTTATTGTAGAAGTAGCATTGGAGAAATGTAATACTGGGAATTCAGCTAATCAAATATAGCATGTTTGTGATATTAAGATACCCTTTTACTCTGTTTTGTTGATGTTTGGTGAAATACATAGTTTAGTTCAAGTTTTTTCTAACTCAACTGAGACATTTCAGATCAAAACTATGAGCTATGCTATTCAAAGTTAGTGACAATTTCCAGCAAATGACAGCTGAAGGGTTGTTCTCATCCATTTTCCCAACCCATGCAGTTTTCCCATTAAGCAGCAGGCTCTTGCCATCATCCAGTGTGGGGAAGTGCAGAAGGGAAAGAGGGAAGAGGTGGGAAATCCCTTCTCCTTATTCATTTACCTTCAGGGAAACCATGGATTTTTAAGGAACATTTCAACAGTGCCTTACATACCATGGAAAATGAGAAGACCAAAAGCAATAAAGACCCCTTTTCCTAGGTCTTACTATATATAGTCAATGATGGAAAGGTAACCGATAGCATCAACAAAGTCAAAACCAGAACTATTGGGGGTAACAAAAAAAAAAACAAAACAAACAAACAAAAAGCAACAACAACAACAACAAAACCTGGAGAAAAAAGGTGATTCAAGTTTCCACTTGTTCCCAGGTTCCAGAAAACACATCCCCTGAAATAGATGCAAATTAGTGAAGATCCTCTGTTCACACAGTGATCAACTAAGAGATATTTGACTAATTTTGCAATCCTTGTTTTGGTAAGACTTACACATTGCAGTCCTTAGACTGAAGTCCACATTAAGTCCTTAGACTAAATGTAAAACAAAATCATACTAGAATACTTATTGTTCTCCAAGTTCAATTGCAAGAAAATGCAGGCTGATAATGCAAGAAGATGCAAAATGAGACACATCTTCCCCTTTAATAGCAAAACCTTCTAAACGGTCCTTAAAACTTTTTTTTTTGGTTTTAGTTTTTTTCCCCTTTTTCATACTGCACTTCAGGGTATTATTGTTTAACAACTTACAATTACACAGCAAAACAAATGTTAGCAGCCATGTCAGTATCCCATATTTGATAATCAAATGTTTTCGCATCAAGTGAGATTATAAAGCTGTATGATTTGACTAATTAAATATATATATTTAAAGAGACTCCCAAAAAATTTGGGGGGATGAAAAGGGCAGTTGTAATGTCAGTGTATAAAAATAAAATGAGATCATTACCACCATATACTGTAGAAATAGAGAAGGATGAAAAGTAACCGTTCAGCCATAATGATTTCGTTAGGATATATATGCGGAGAGATGAAAGGAGAAGATCACTTACAGATTGCTAGTAAAACAGAAAGCCTGTGAAAGCAGCTGAATGTGGTATACTTAGAGAAATGAAAGTAGAAATGCTTCAGAAAATAAATAAAACCTAAGTTTTTTACTCTGCTTAAGGCAGGGCACAAGCAAATGATAAAATACACACTTTGTCAATTCACCTTGGAGTCATTGATCTCTTTTGCACATTGAAACTAATGAGGCAAGCAGGAGAAAATTGTAATGGGTCTTTCATGTACTTATTGCTGGACTTGGATTATTGTGTAGAACTAAACAGTATTTTCTATCAAAATATCTTTCAAATAATGGCAGGATTCTATTACAAATAAGTTCATAAATATTATTTTATGATAATGAATTCCTGGGTTTCTTTAACTATGAATAAATATATATTATGTCAGCTATGTAAACAAACACACCTCCTTTAAAATAGCTACATATTATTTATTACTATCATATCAAATGGGTAATTTTTGAGGGGCTATGTTTTATATAAACATTAAAAATCAAACTGGAGACTTTTCCATCCTCTAAGTAACTGTTTTTTATTTAATTTACTGTTCTGCATATTTATATGAGATATAGTTCAGCAATGCTTAAAATATCTTCATAAGGATTTATAATTTTAAATCATACATCTTTGTAGCGCATTTGGAAATGATCAGTAATACGAGTCACACATACATGCAATGAAAGAGTCTATATATACACAATTATAAATGCCAAAATCTGTCATTTTTGCATACAATCATGAACAAATGTGTTTGATTATATAAACTAAGTAGTGATAGTCTTCATATATTCAGCAACGTGCCTAAAGTGTCTGCTATAAAACAGTCCAGGAAGCACATTACTGAAGTCACCTAAAGACTAGCCATGAGGAAGTGCTACAAGCAGGGATGATTCTGAGCTGCCTTCTAGAGACTGTGCTACTTTTCCCCTTTTTCCACTGCAGACTGTTTCTAACCATGGAAAGTTTTCTACTGTAAATGCGCTTTCAAATAAAAGAGGACAGGAATGAATCAGTGATCTACACTGACACTGCTTATGGATACCTTCTGTACTAGTTTTCTTTTGAGGAAAGTCACCCAAAACAAAGCAAACAACAAAACCCCAAGACAAAAACAACAACAAAGAAAAATAAACAAATAAGCAGAGAGCTAAAAACCCAACTAAATAGCAAGTTAAAACCAGTTACAGCTATGCATATCTTCATTAGAACTATGACTGTAACTGTTCTCTATTTGTAGATTGAGTAGGGCCAGAGTTCAAAGTCAAATCCTTTCACAAAATCATTGTTTTGGGAAGGAAGAGAGTTGAATATAACATGAACATGACTTATGTCGTCCTGTTCTAGGAAACAGCCAAACACTTCTCCTGCCTTCATGCCAGAGTTCAAAACCATGCGTAAAAATCAAGAAGTTTCCTATCTAAACCAAGTATTTTCAGCAAAAGTTTCCTTCTGTGTAGTCCCACACCTTACTCTTTTCAGGACATATTAACTAGTGTTAATAGTTGCAGCATAATAATATTTCAGGGAAGTTCTTAAGGCTTTTGAGCATAAGTAACTATAGAAGCATGAATATTCATGTCCAGGATGCCATGGTGTACAATGCTGTATGAACACTTCTAACACTCTCAGTTCCCTTGATATTTCAGTAGCCTATTGTTTCATTTAATTCAGTTATGCTTCCCAAACTATTGCTCAGTGCCAATCAAAATTCTTCGGGAACCTTCAACATTAACCTTGACAGACCTTTCTTTGGAAGTAGAAAATTAGAAGGTTTCTGTTTATCAGACTCACCTTATCCCCACAAGACCTAGAATATTTGATTTTTTTTTTAAGCAATACAATGAGAATGAAGCCAGTCATGCCATCGAATGTATGCAGACTCTCTAGACTGCTTCTTTTGCACATTCTGTTTGCTCCAATCTCTTTTTTTCCACTTACCTTTTCCCTGGCCACTTTGTCATTATGTCAATTACTAACTGACAGAGTGATGTGTGTGACAGAAATTTAGAAATATATCCACTTCATTGGCTCTATTATTTTAATGTCAGAATGCAGGTATGAAAAAACAGCAGCATGAAAACCAGATTTTAATCCCCCGAAACTGAAAAATTCAGAAGCACCTGAGAATATTTCTTATCTTTTCACATTATTTTTTCTCCTACAATAACAAAGAAAATGTCTGTGAGATATTTCTCACATGAATTTATAGTGCCTGTAATTCCTTTATAATGTTGTAGCTGATTAAGTGGGAAACTGACACAACAGACTTCCTGTTGAAGCTTTTTATTACATGAATTGTGCTGCTTTGTCTGATTGCTCAGAACTTCTACCATACTTTCTATTAAAAGTAACTGGCTTCAGATTGTTCTTGTTGCTGAGATAAAATCTACACTGATTAGATGACAAATGTACATGTGTATGTGTGTATGTGAAAAAGCCGTAGTTCTGTGAATAGTGGCTACTGAATTCTACCAGCTTAAATGATCACCGGATCAGACTTTAGAAGAGATGTGATCCAAAGCTATTTTAATATGTTAATAAAACTGCTATTTTAATTTCATTTTTTTATCAAATGCGTTGTCTTTTCAAGCTGCAGGACTTTGAGGAATCAGGGTATATAAAATAAAGAAGTCTACTTTTCTCCATATAGACAAAGTGTCAAAAGAGCAAAGTAAAAATGTTCTGGTATTATCTGTTTAACAAGGGCAACAAAATAAATCAAAATAAGGACATTTGCTTCAGTACATAGCAGCAACTTGGATAACATCATATATAGAACAGGGATCCTGTATTTTGGCCAATAGTAGATGTCAAGGCTTGGGCACCATGCCTGAAATGCTATTATTAGATTGGAAAAACAGATTTACTCAACATGTTACAATCTTGTCTTCATTTTGGGACACGAGCATATATTACACTGTGATGTGAAAAGGCTCTGATAATGTTGCATCCTGGGATTGGGTTTTAGGGGTTCTTATCTGCATTAGCTAGGTGAGTCCTCTGTACCCCCATGCTTCCCCCATGTCGTTCCCCCCCAACACCCACAATGTCTGGCCCCATGCTGCCTGCCGTTGGGCTTTCCTCTCTGCCACTCCTGTGACCACTCCCCCATCTAGCCCCAGGAACCCCGTGTCCGCTGCCCCACCCCCACAATCCCACTCAGCCCGAGTCTCGGTGTCCGCCCCTGTGGTTCCCTGATTGGTCGCTGTCTTACGTCATCACCACGGCACCCGCATGGATTGGGCGGGGGGGTGTCTGCCCTCCCTATCACATCCCCTATATCATCCCGCTCCCTCCTGTGTCCCGGCACCATTTTCCCCACGTGGCATGGGAAGCATGGGTTGCTACCCCCCCAACTGCAGCTCTCAGTGACAATAAAGCCTTCCCGCCTTCCTTGTGGGTGATTTGGACATTCCTTCCCTCTTTGCCTTGGACCCTCGTGCCGGTGACAGAACCCGGCAGACCCCGACCGGCATGCCAGCAGCAGCGGCATGCAGGAGAGAAGCAGCGGACCCGGGCGTCCGGGGGGAGGCAGCACCGAAGGGCGCTGGAGCTGCTCCGGACCTGAGAGAAAGAACACGATGCCACAAATAAGGTTCAAAGTAGTCTTGACTATCAGAGAGAAACATAAATCTTTATCCAAATTGGAAGGTCTTGGAAGTATTCTAAGCAAACCAATGAGGGCTTACAAAGTATTTGAGCTCAGAATCCAAACAATCAATTAACATTTATGTGCCTCACAAACCAATATATATATATATATATATATATATTTATTTATTTATTTATTTATATATGTGGATGTTAGAATTTCAGTTTTATCATGTTACTAAACAGTGGACAAAATCTTCATCAGGGAATGAAGAAATCAAGAAAAGTATTTGGAATGGGAAAGACTGGATTAAAACGAAGTTAAACATTAATATTAAAGTCAGAAAAGGATTATTATTGTGTAAGTTAATATTTTTATAGAGTTTAGGATGCATCCATGTGTTTCTCTTGTAAGTTAGGATGCTAAGAATAAAACCTGGGTGTGTCCACCACTTTGCCCTTTCTGAGTAAGAAAGTCTCCTGCAACTTTGACAATGAGTCTCCTGACTCATTGTCATTTGCCAGGTCTTACTGATTTGGTGTCCAGACATACTCTTAGCTGTTTTACATAAACAAACAGCAGCAGTAACTAAGTCTATTGTTCTTTCTTAGATTCAGAATACAATAGCCCATGTTCAGATTTTCTCCACTGGATTACTGTAATGTGCTTCACTACTAGCTCAGCATCTATTTAGAAGACATTGGTCAGAAGGAGAAAAATAAAAGTGATCTCCATTACATTTTAGACAGTATTTTTAATGATGTATAAAGAAATAGTTTTACAAATTCAATGTGTGTCTCCTCTTTCCAGGTGGATTCTAGAGTACTGCATCTGACTTCTGAGGGTCAAAATGGCTTTGGGCAATGAACTCAGGAGAAGGTTTTTTCCAGTTCTACCAGTCCTTCTAATTAATGAGAAGACAATTCAAAATCCTATGATGGGAGCAAAAAGAATGCTGATGCCTAATTTTCCATAATGTTCCTGTAGCTCTCTTCCTTCTTGTTCAAGAATAATGCAAAAGTGTTACTCTTATCAGATGTTTGCAAGGCCAGTCATATTGAACAGATGAATGCAGAGAGTTGAGGTTTGTTGAGGAAGAGGTTTCATTTGGCTTAAAGGGCTGACAGCTTTCATTGCCAATAAATAGACTTTTGCTGACTAGTTGTATTTTGGCAAAAATTTGTTGCTCTTTTATTTTTCTTTGCTTAGGGATTATGTTTTTCTTTTAATGGGTGGCCTGGTGTCTTATATGGGTTTTGAAGGACCATTTCTGCACTATAACTATAGAAATGCTATCTCCTCATTCACACTGTGCAATGTTCCGAGACAATGCTCATATGACACTGAAGGGTAGAGGATTCATACATGTGAACTGCAACTAAAAGAGATCATTAAATTAAAGAGTCCCTTGGCCATGATATAACATTCCAAGTCACTTCCATGCTGTTCCTATAATTCTTAGGTATATTAATTGTGAGGGAGGTGCTCCCTGTAGGCTATTGAAACTTCAAATTTAGGACCTTAGTCAGGCAAATGTCTTACAGATGTTTAAGGGACTTTTCCCACTTTTCTAACAAAGGTTCTCCCTCATGTATGCAACAAATGCAGAAATATTTCTAAAATATCATGTATGCATGGTGAGATGAGATATCTGATCTCTCAATGTATCACTGCAACTCTGCTGACATTGCATATGGCAAAATCCAATTTAATTTTATTAGTCAATAGATGCTTCTCATTGGCGTTGGAGATTAGGGCTTCTTCCAAAAGTAGAAATTATTCTTATGACCTTAGACTTTGAGTCTAGTCTGACCCCAAAGCCAAATTAAACCTTTACTGAGCTGTGTTGATTATGAATATATTTTATATTTTCATTAATTTATTGGCACCTCAAGCAATTAAAACAAGAGGTAAACATTGTACTATAACCATCAGTGGTTACAATTTCACTAAATACAAATAGATAAACCCTGAAAGATTTTATGGTTTATTGGCTCAGTAAACATGTTAAAAACAATAAAGGAAAAACAGGGAGGAAAAAGATGAAAGTAAGAGAAAATAATATTGCAAGGATGGAAGAGTCACCCTCTTCATTGTATTAGGCAAGTATTGCTTTCCTGATGCTTGCCAGCCACTCACATTTTGGAGAGGTTCTCTGGTTTGACCTTCAATATATAGAGGCCAATTAAAATCACAGAGTTTTCTTTTTCCATTTTTTTCAATTGTTTCTAGCCCTTAATTCTGACATTAAATCTGGACATTTCAACCACCCACAACAACTCTGAACCTTGCTAAAATCTTGATTCTTAATTCTCTGGAACACAGGAAAATACATAATATATACCATGTATACAATATATAATTTGTATAAATTATTATTATGATTAAATAATAGCAATTTAAACTATAGAAATATAAATTATAGCAATTTACAGACATGTCAAAATGGTAATCTAATTTAAAATCCCAGAAGAATGAGTATGGAAAGGTGGAAATGGTTCACAAGCTCTGCATCCTGTTTATATCTTCTTTTCTTGATGAAATCCTTTTACAACTGCAGGTATAGAGAAATGTCCACAGAAAGAAAACAATGTAAAGTAAAATAAAAAGAACGTCTAGGCTCTCACATCTATCACATCTTGCTAGGCATAGCATCAGACTTTGTTTTCCCTTCCATTCCCCTATCCCAGCTCCCCAGGAAAATAGTTTAGCAAGAAAAAAATATACTAGGTTATTCTGATTTCACATAGACCAATACTGCTGTCATGTAATTACGAAAACATATATTTCAAAATTACCAGACTAATAGAGTAGAAATACCCTTATATAGGGAAGCTCAAATGTTCACACAAATGTATTCTTCATTTAATAACTTCCTACAAATTATATATTCTTTGTAACTCATTACTTGGACAATTATGTGAAGTCCTATAACATTTGGGTGGTTTTTTTTTTTATTTGAAACACTCATAGAAATGTGTTATTTTTATAAAATTAATGAAGCAAAAGGTCAGAATGGTACACACACACATTCATAAATCCATACGTACACATATCTATATGTTATATCAATCATAATTGTTCTGAATCTGAATTTCAGACATTTTGTCTTCTACAGATTGTAAGGTTTTTTGACAGTGGTAATTTTTTTTGCTATGTGTCTTAAAAACATATCTAAAGGTATTTGTGTTAGGGGTTTTAAAATTTAAAGTCTGAACAAAATATTTATAAAAGTCTTGTGATTTTTTATCACACTCTTTATTCACTGCTTCTCTGTATATGATTTGGCAATGTAAAAATATTATGACCTTACAGTCTAAGTGACTTTTCCGAGCAGTGAAACTAGTGATTTCATGGGATGACTAAGTTCAAGATTCTATCTCCTTGAAATTTGTTTCCAGGATGTTAACTGCAAAGCAAGTTATATATAGCAGTAAATGCATGCTTAATTTGTGCAGAAATCATGGTGTGATGAATACAATTAAGAGCCTCGGAGGGAATAATTATATTACTGCATAAAGCTGGTGGATCTCAAATTGCTTGGTGCCTGGACTTTAAATTGGCCTGTGTTCCTGTTGTGAAAGTCATTCACAGTAGTAACAAAACTGCAGTCAGAAATAGGGTAGTTTCAAAGTCAAGTAAGTATATTTACTCATCTGCTGCAAATGACAGAGCCTACAAAATGGAAGCAGCATTTAGAGGTAAATGAATAAAAATTTAATTATGTTAAAATATAAACAAGGTACAGTGAAATACTATTTTATTCAATGACAAATCTTATAGAAATTACAAAATCTTAATGGCTGCATTTTCTTTCATATTTACACAAGTAGTATGTTGTAGTCCTTACCTGGTCTTTTCAGCCTACCATAGGTACTTCCTAGAGGCTTTAATGAAGATCTATAACTGAATTAAGAGCCACAAATACTGCATAAGTCTAAAATTTGACTAGTAGGCTATTGCCTCATATGGACCAGTGAGATTCCTCACCTAAGGTGTGTGGTAACCAAGGTCTGGATTACGGGATTGGATTCTATCATCTTAATAGCCAAGCACAATTCAATGAGCTGACCTAAAGAATGCATGACCTAAGGAATTATTAATAATAAAGAAAATTCTTATAGCACAGCTTGTTGTTCAGCTTGGGAGATTTTCCTATATTGAACATCTAGCAATAGTTTTACAAGAACTCTATGACTTAAGCCAGCAATTTTTGAGCACAGGATACATAAGCTGCTGCAGCCCACTTAAGGTTTGAGGTTTTAAAATTACTCAACTTCTTTCAGCATTTGGGAACCATTTTCCTATTCTTCTACTTGGCTTTATGTTTCTCAGGCACACTACCGGAAACATGAAAGTGTGTATGTTGTGCTAGAAAAAAAAAAAAGCAGCAAATAAATAGTGACTGGTTCTAAGGTCAATGGCTGTAAAATATTACCCAAGGGGATAAAAAAAATTACTCAGACGTGAAATTCTGACTAAGATGTGAAAATAAAGGCTATGAGCATTATTCCTGAACTGTGGTAAACTTTCTTTTCCCTGGTCAGTATTTCATAAAACACTTACTTGGAAACTATATATAATTTGTTCCATCATGGTAATGCTGGTGATGCCATAATGACAATGATAATAGAGCACGGCTCAGTTATACCAGAATTTCATAACAGTGTCCATTGCCACTATTCTGCTTCCCACATAAAATAAATAGTGAATGAAAAGTTAGCTAAGGACTTCATGTAACAACGTTTTCTCTATCAGGTCAAAATTGTGGCTTGTTAGAATTTCATATTTCTAGTAAAATTTTATTCAAAGTGTGTGGTAATGGAAGGCCTGTGCCAATTTGTTTGAACTGGTCTTTTAACAGACTGGGAAGTGTCAAATATACAGGCACCACATCTGCTTGTTCTTTTTGTTGTACAAGATGGCCAATTCTATGTAACATCCATCTTTATGGCCAAAATTTAATTCCCTGTCTTCCTAAAGAGGTGGAAATATTCTGTAAGCTACAATCCTTAAAGAAACACATATCAAAATTATTTGGGCAACATTCATTTAATAACTGTCTTAGTAAACAGCTTTGATAAAGCTTGCATCCAATATGGGACTGCTAGGAAAAGAAAACATCTCCAGATGACCTGTAGAAGATGCATTAACATCACAAGTAAAGCCATGCTTACAAGTAAGTAAAATAAAATCAAGTATGTGATACCTGCACATTAGCTTCCATCAACTGCTCTTGCTAACTCAAACTGAGCACAAGGGCTTCTTTAAAGTATAGAAAATGTTTTTCTACATTCCTTTTCTTTTCAAAAATTCAGCTACAAAATAAATACTTTCTAATGATAGTTTTGTAATAAGAGTATCTTCTGGTGAAACATGTTTTAATAAACATTCTCTATATCTCAGTGTAGAATAGTTCTTTCCCTCATTTCTGAAAGGTATTCACAGAGCCCAGATGTTAAGCTGTAGAAATTTCTTTTTCAGCAGTAGCATCTGGCTTATTGGCAGGCGCTACTTGCTCTTTTGTTGGCTTCATTGCAGTTGTCTTTAGGCTGTGAAATTATTAGTATACTGATGTGATGTCTTATTCACTGGAATCCCATTGCTTTTAGCTAGCTCATGGTTTCTCTTCTGTAACACTTCCAAAAAAATCTGAATATCAACAAAATTTCTCCCAAAGATATCTCTATGAGGTGAAAGTGAGGGGAAAAAAACCCAAATTATTTCTCCAAGGATAAGGCAGAATTAATGCTTTGCAGAACAATCTGGGAAAGAGATGGGAAAAAAATAACTAACAGATACATTTTATTACTCTAATGTGATTCAGATTTCTAGTTTAATAGATAATTTCTTGAAGAAATTGTTGATAAAATACTTTATTTTCTCCTTTAAAAATATTCACTTTAATACAACATGAAAGTTGGGATCTTCCTTCTATCCTACATATGAGGTACCATATAAACATAATAGAAAGCATATCAAATTTTAGAACTCTGTGCTCTCTTGAGGAGAGAAGAAAGTGTGGACAAAAATTTATTAGCTACATCTTAAAGTAAATTGCCAGCCATGTGGGCTCTCAGATATGTACTGGGGCTTTGACCCAGCCTTCTTCTTGTATCTGCAGTCTTTCTCTAATAGTCATATGCCTCTTTGAGACTGAACTTCAGTATAGAGTCTTTTAAATGACTGGTTGATTATCTAATAATTGTAAGAAAATCATTTTGTAATTAAATTTCTGAGTTATTTATATCAATATCAATATATATTATTAATATAATATCAAGATATAATATTGATATTATGCAATATAGTTTCAAAAATGTTATTGGAATACTTACAGAGCAATGATGTAGAGGTTTTTTTTTTTGTAGGGGTGAGAGGAGTTTTGATCCTAAAAATTATATATATAGTCTTTTTGAGATTGTCTTTAAGAACTTTTTCCCTAGGTTCTAGTTAACCTATGAACATTTTATTCAGTAATTTTGGTATTAGATATAAAATTCTGGTATATGGAAGCCTTTGTTTTCTTACTCATAAGAATCCATAAAAACTGCATGTTTAGCTATCAGTACTGTCCTGTTTTAAAGTCTCATAAACTTAATCTGAGTTTTTAATCTGAGCTTGGAAATTCTGTGATTTCCAGACTGCATTTTGGATCCAAGTAGCCATCCAGCCATATCTCTGCTATACAATGATAGAAAAGATTAGATTGAAAAGATAAATAAAAATGATGGTAAAAGGTGCCTGCTGACCAAACAGGAGCAGTGGGACTCCACTTGGATAGGTCAGCATATCGGCAGTAGATAATCTCAATTGTCATTGCTCATATCTACTGCTTTTGATGTTACTCTATGTCATTTATGTGACATACACACACACAGACACACACATATATATAGTTATTTATATTATATATTAGAGCTTTCTTTTAAACCCTTATATAATATAGTTGAAATGTTGAAATATTTAATTTATATATTTGTGTAGAGTTTATATATGTCACCCTCCTACTTAAGAAATTATCTTCATTGGAATTATTTTACTTTAAATTAAACATGCATCATTTTGAAAAGATACAAGTGCATTAGTTGACATAAATACAATTTGTCTTCTAATTTATGAAAGTATAATGATATTGCATTATTGTTATAAAGTTAATCAAGACATTAATGGGACATCTATGTTACTATTGAGTGGTTGTTTTTTTTTTCTTTTACTATAATGCATGCCTTCAACAAGCTGATTATGCAGTGTAGCAATGAATTCTCTAATTAGAAAGTTATTACTACATCTATAATGGGCAAGAATTCTAGCTTTGTAACTTGCATTTTTAAGATGCTTTCTTATAGAAAATAGAAATAATTTTTTTAAAATCCACATCAATAGCTACAGCAGGATCTTTAATCTGTAGGTACTTGGTCTGGCTTATTTTCTGTTCTTTTTCATCTGATGATGCATACATCCATGCATGCAAAGTAAACCCAAGATGTCTTCACTTAATAACTCTGTGAGTTAATTTCTCAAATTTTTTTTGCATAGATGTAAGAAGCTTGTGCCAAGTGAAGGACTGAGAAAAATTATCAGATTTGGTTTGTACAAGAAGGAAATTTCTTACAGATTTTTAACCTTGTTTGACTTTGAAATGGACTAGAGGGATGAAATCATATTTTCTGTCAGAGCAAAAGCAGAAAAGGCCATATGATTATGAAGAAACAGAAATATGTTTAGTATTAGGAAATCCAAGTGTTAACCATATTAGAAATTATGCTGCCTTTTCTTTTTCTGCTTTACCTTTAATTGGAATGTTACTTGAATCCTGGTTATCAGCAGACAAGTTATCTTTAAGTTGAATAAGTAAAATGCCTTCAACCAGAAACTGAATCTATGTAACTTTACTTATAACCTGAAGTTTCTGGTCTCAAAACTATTCATATAATTATTTTTCCAGGCTCTAGCACTATGAAAACCATAATAGGAGGCTCCCCTAGTCAAGAATTTATGATTTATCATCAGCATTACCTAAAAACTAAAATGCTTTGCTCAGAGCTGCATCTCTGTGACCTCAAGAATGCCAGTTCTGAACCTAGTCTGAGGATCACTGGTCTTAGATCCAGTCTCTGCACTTTTTCTAATTTTTATTAAATTATCATTTAATGCAAAATGCATAAAAATATCATAGGAGAACAAAAAAAAAAAGGATAATCAAAGCATGCCTCGTTTGCAGCTTAGTGACTGAAAATTAAGATGCTGATTCTTCATCTTTTCACTAACTGCAAAATCATGGAAAGGCCTCAGATGTCTAGCAAACATATAGGACAAAACTAAAAAAAGACTTCCACATATAGACTGAGAGTGTATCCCTGTTGAATGACTGGTATCAGCAGGAAGTTGGTAAAACACGACCTAAACAGTCTAGGAGCCATGAACAGAGCATTTTCCCACAGTGAGTGCTTTTGATTGCATTATTGGTTGGACTTTTGAACCCACTTCCAAACAAAAGAATACCCCTGTAGGACTTACCAAACAGGGATGCAGTTCAAGGAAGTTCATAGTTACAGTACGCAGTATTTACTGAGTATGCGAAAACACAGAAAAGCTTGGCAGGTTCTGGTACTAACCAGGAGCTGACACCTGTAGTGGAATAGAGAAATACCTAGAATGTCTACCTAAAATGTGGGGATTTTTAAATTTTTCTATAAGGTTATGTCCTTACACAAGTATTTTATTGCTGTTAAACCTTTCATCACCTTCTCTTGCTCAGCAGCTGGTACAACCCTCTTCTCCCAGGAGCAGAGGTGTAAAAAAACAGTAGTCACTTGGAATATAGATGCATTAAACTGAACCACAACTTTTTACCTCTGAAATTAACTATAAAGAAATACTCTTTCCATTAGAATTTTTAAATATAAAAAATATTATTTCATTTTAATTTATTGTTTACTTACATTCTATACAGTGTGGAGGAAAATTAAGCAAGAAATTAATCACAAAAAAATGGCAAATGCTGTCATATTTCTGAGTTTGTGACCCCACTTTATTTAGTTATGTGAAGTAAGAATTTCATACCCAAAGCTCCTAAAGCTTCATTTTCTTCTCAGGTATTTAGGCAATTCACACATATTGAAGGCATTTCAATGGAATTTTTATGGATTAAAATGTAACTCAAAGGGACCAAGCACCAAGAACTACAGCAGAGGTTCATGCCATGCACAGATACTCTAAAACTGACACTAGAGAATCATAAGAGTACACCTGAGACAAAAAAAGGTGATGCTGAAGAGCATTCAGTGTTACATTTTCCTTTCTGGGAAATGGATTCCCTAAAATATTGGATAGCCTCCACTAAAACAGCAGAGGAATCAATCTAGGAAATTACAGAACCGCAAGTTTAAATTCAATAGCTAGTAAATTGCTAGAACATTTATTAAAGCAGTCAGTATGTAAGCACCTAGAGGAAAGTAAGATGATAAAACGTAGCCACCTTATAGTAGTCGCAGAGAAATCATGCCAACTTAACTATGTCTTACTTTTATAAGCCTTACTAAATTAAGGAAATGTTGGCAACACACAGTAGATCTCAAGCTAAAATTCTGTGCAGTCTTCTCACACCGTGAATTACCATTCTCACATAGCAATTAAAACACAAGGAGGTTGAAATACTGCATTATGAACATACAACCCACATTAAGATTGACATAAACAGATAATGATTACACTTCATTCCTAGATGGCAGAACTACTAATGGAATAATTTTGTCATATTTTTTTTTTCTAATTTTTCCTCATTGTTTAATGGTAAGTGAAGAGCCTCTGTATTTGAATTCAAAGGGAAATGCTTTATACATACAAGCATTTTCTGTTTTTTTTCAGCTTAATAAAACCCCAAAGTAGAATCTTTATCTCCAGTTTCCACTCACTTGGAAGAGAAGTAAGTATAATTCACATTTTACAGAGAACAGAGGCAAAATCAACTCATGAACCACTTTGTAATATTGCTAACACAGGGATGAGACAGCTGCCCAGCTCACTGTTGCTGTCTGCATCAAGTACAATGGACTGTATTCACATGGAAATAAATCAGAGCTTATAAATAAAAGTCTCTCACCCCCACTAATGATTGTCTGTGAATCTGAGAGGTCTTTAAGTTTTAATAAATGGAGGTAAAGGATGTATATTCCTTGGATACTGTGGGACTGATAAAATATACAATTGTTTGTTGCAGTTGACCTCCTTTGTGCTGCTGCTTTCCAGAAAAAAAATTCCCAGAAACAAGAACTTAGTGAAGAGACAATCCATATTTCTACAAAGAGCTGAGAAGTTTTTTTTCAGTTCTGCATATTCCAGGCCTAAGTTAAGCCTTTTTTTTTCATGTCTTCATGTTCTTTGCGAAGGCTTATAATTCAGTCTTAGCATTGTTCCAGTCTGAAAAATCAAAACACACAAAAACACAATGCAGAAACACACATTGTACGGGGGTAAAATCTAGCAGAAAATGGAGAAGATCTGTCCCAAGTGGGAGGTAATAAGGTTAGTTAGAATGCAGCCTTCTCTTCACCTGCTGCTTTGTGCAACACTTACCAGAAGGCATATTCGTTTTCATATAGTTTCAGGCCTGACCTGTCTCTGTGTTAAATTCAAACTTTGCTGAAGTTCAATTTCAGACACTAAATCACTGCAGGATGAACTAGTCAAGAAAAACTCAGCAAAAGGCACTGGATTTTTGTGTATTTATCTCTCCCAACTCTCTCAAATAAAACACCTATGAGTACACATTCAGAAGTAGCACCTGACACTAATCTAGGAAAGAAATGACACTAAGATTCTTAAACAACAAAATCTCTTCTCCTACAAGGAAGTAGAATATAATGAGAGCTTGGAAATAGAGACCTTGGATAGATATTCAGGGACTGAGATATGGATGGAGATATGGATGTATGCAATCTCATTTTGTCACACACTGTGCTATTGAGTTTACTTTTACAACAGAGGCTAGTAATACCTGCTGAGATGTTCCAGATCTTCCATCTGGCCAGAAGGGAACTGGCCCTTCTAAGACTGTGTGTCACATCTCTGAACTGTTGTGGTACCCAAATGAATCAAGCCAGACTTATCTTTATATATATGTATGTATAGTTCACCTATACACCAAGGAAATAAATAGGCAGTCTAGGGTACAATCCACCTCTTCTCAGTTAAACATCTAAATATGTCAGACAAATCATACCTCAGTATTTCCTATTTCCTCTATCTCTCACTTGGAACTTATTTTGATCACATTCCTCAGAGCTTCATAGCAGCACTTTTAATGCAGTATTTCTGACTCACCTTTGCCTCAGAAAATGTGAAGTTTGCTCCAGGCTATAATACATTTGTTTTCTGAACTGACATTCTAGAAATACTAGCTTTCCAGAGCTGGTTTGGGCATCCATCCAACAGTTTGTCATGCAGCATAGAAGTACCTGACCTGCTGAAGGTACTTTGTATTCAGATCATTTAATCACATTTTGTTTTAAGTAAATTAGCCCACTGGTCCCTCACATGTTATATCCATTACCTAGATTCATCTTGCAATGTTAGTGCTGTTAAATTGCCAGTAGCTGCTCTTATTCTCTTTGAGGTTATTAGGACTTAGACAGCAATTAAGCAACATGTTGACTGCACTAGTGTTTCAACATACAGTATGAGAGCTTATAAGAAGATTGAATAGGAGCTCCTGACTAACAGAGCATGTGGCTACATATTATGTTGTAGAAGCCAGAATATGAAATCATTTTCCCAGGACAATATAGTAAATAAGTTACAATATGACTTGACAAAACTTCAGAGTACGTACCGCAAACATTCTGCTCTGAATTTTGCAATGAAAATTGATTCATTAGCAATTAGGACTAGAATTTGTACCACTTGCATGTCTCCTCAGGTAAAGCTCATTCTCTTTCATCTCTTCAGGTGATGTACCTATTGCATCAAAGGCAGGATTATGCATTAGGAGATGTTCTGTCCAATCTGTGGGAAAGAGCACTCTGCAGCTGTGTATTTATCATGTAAATACACTACATTTGCAAATACTCCACAACTGACCTTACAGAAATATTTCAGCAGTGATTTCAAGAGTGGATGTTCCTTCACAATGAACCCTTATTAACTATGTGCAAAAAGTGATTGTAAATTCAGGCTGTATTTGATAATCAGTGCTCTGGTAATTTTGACACATGGAAGGTCCACTGTTGTTTATCATATAAACCAAATATTTTTGGGTTTTAATATTTAATTGCCAGTATAAAAATTGTAATTAAATAATCAAAGAAGGAACGTAAAAATTAGCCTTGACTGTGAGAAAGCAAAACACATTTAATGTGTTCAGAAAATGCTTTACAGTTCCATCAGCTCTTCCATGACTTTAGCCATGTGGTAGCTCATAATAGCATGGTTCAGTTGCTTAAACACAAGCACTATGTGACATCACTAGAGTGTCCTACTTCCATTTTAGCTGCCATTTTGGAGGTTCTCTGCAGGTAGCGTCATATCTGCCAGTTCTGTGTAGATTTTTAAAAGGAAAAAAAAGGGCTTCTTGATTAATATGTCTATTAGATATTTTAAAGTGATAAAAGGGAAGTAAATCCACTCATAAAAATGCTGATATAGATATTATTTGCTGTTAAGCTTTGTAGTTCATTGTTAACTATCTTATGTCTAGAATGCTCTTGAAAGACAAACTTTATAATATGAAATTTTTACTTTATGCATGTATTAACAAGCAATTCAATAATACATATTTGTCCAACTTACAATAGTATTACATTTGTGGTATTTTAAATGCTGGTTGGATTTTGACAATACCTTCAAGATAATAAGATGAAAATAACTTGACGAATATTAATTTGGCCTAATAGTATCTCTGGCATAGAAAGAAATTAGATTTTTCCCTGTTTAAAAAGAGTCATTAAGAAATCTCTCACTCATGGGAAGAGATTAATTTCACCTAAATTAAGACATCTGAAATTTAAGTGTGTAGCTTAAGCTGGTTTTCCTGGCTCCCTCTGCAGTCATCAGAGAGCCATTCCTCCTACCTGTGTTAAAAGCAAACTTGTGATCCGGAGGACCTTATTTCTCTCTGTGATTAGAGAGATTCTAGATGATCTTGAACAGGGAGGGGGGAACCTGATCCCAGTAGCAGAGAATCTGTTCTATACTGCGGGGGCATGAGACACTTCTGTAAACTGCTGGAGATCCTTGAATAGTTTTCTCACACTCAAGAAAAAGGCCTGTGTCAGGAAAGAGATACTTTCCTCATGTAGCTGAGCTTGGTAACCAAATGATCCACTCTTCATTCTCCTTCTTTCCAAGACATCATTGCCAAGGAGTTCCATATGGCTCTGGCACACTCTGTAGGAAGTTCTGCCGCGTGGTTTGTATACACTGGATTTCACCTGCATTTATAAGGGGATTGCTCATTCTTTTAATCCCTATAGAGTACCTCCAGCATAGTTAATTCTCTCAGGTTCTGGATACTCTACTCCATGGTGTTCTATGCATCTTGGTTCAATAATAGACCATCCTTGAGAAAATACCTTTCCCTCCCACTTGATAGGAGTCACCTCCAGAGGATGAGAGTTTCTGTACTTTTCCCAATCTCTTTGTCAAAGCTGGGACAGGGATCCCAGCTGCTTGGCTTCACTACCATAAAAGGCTCTCTTGCTATTTAACCTTCTTTTAAATATGGAGACTGAAATACTTCTGATGGTAGTACATAGAATGATAGCCTAGTTGCTTGATGGCCCATTTAGATCTCTTGCTTTTGCAGCTAAGTGCTTCTCTTAAAAAAGCTTACTTAGTGAGAAGTGAAGCATAGTTTTTCTTCTATTTGTTAAGTACTTAATGCTTAAAGGTCTGAACAATTATCCACAGGCTCCTCTATCTCAGAAATCTGACATGCCAACACATCCTTTATAATACAGCAGTTCCACAAAACCAGTCTTTTCCTGAAAAGTAAGACTATTAATGTATACCCAAATATCCCTTTACACTCAGAAGAAGGTTGAGAATTGAGTAAGCATGATGCTTCATATAGAATCTCTCAGTATTAATAAATAAGTGCAAAATACATGACTAGGATATTTCTCCCTTCCTTTAAGATATAAGCCTCCATAAAAATTATTTTGCTGTTGAGCTTCTTCCTTGTAGCTTACCCTTAGAACCTCAAAATGGTTTCTAGTTAAAAATAAAACACCTCTTGGGCTGTAAATATAAAAAAAGGCAAACTGTAGCACCCACCTTCTGTAAGTTAGATGCAGGAAAGTGTTGGATATTTGTTAATGTCTACTATCTGGTACACGACTTTGGTGTTCACTTTGGATAACACAAGCTCCTTCTGTGAAATGAACATCTTTTCAAAGAACCAACCTTGTTTCAAGAGCCATGGAGTTACATGCTGCAGGGATTGCAACCCTGAGATAGCCACACACTGTGTGCATCCTACACAGGTAATACATACCATTATTTGAGATTCTCTGCCGCAAGCAAGCAAGACACAATAACTACTATTCCACATGTACAGTAAAAAACAAATTATTTGGAGATTAAAAGTAGAGCTAAAATCACATCCTGCAGCACTGGTGCAGTGCAGCTCAAATAAAGAAGGAAAAGGAACTTAAACTGTCTGCCTGGAGAAAACATTCTCCTTTGAGGGCTCAGTAGAGGACTGAAGCACCTATACTTAATGAATTTAACAGGATATAGTCAATAATTATATTGGTGATGAGAAAAAGATAGCACTTTCATGGAGTGCAGTAAGAGTTGACCTAAACATTGTTGTATATCTTCTGCTGTTTTGCAAGAACACAGTCCTAAATCAATGCTGAACTTGCAGAAATTCTACAAATTTACCTTAATTCAGAAGTTGATAGCGATTGTAGAATGTTTACAGCCATTAATAAGTTGCTGAACGAAAGAAAATTATTTGCAGCAGACAAGTGATTTCAATGAAAAGTTAAGGAACAATTCTTAAGTCTGAAGGGACATATCATACATAGCATGCAAAATTAAGAAAACACAAATAATCTACTAAATGTTTATGCTTCCATTAAATATGTATTTGATATTACTGTTTTGATTTGGACTGCTACTGAAGATGGCAAGGGGTCACAACAGTATCAGAAAATCTGTTTAACAACAAACACACCAGGAGAAGAGCAAGGAGTACAGTGTAGGGAACATTACAGATTGTATGTTTTTATTATGAAACACAGTCTCACAGTGCCAATTATTGTTGGTTCAAGGACAAACACTGTGCAAAGAAACTGGGACATACACAGAAAAGATGTACAGGTCAGTGCAAAAAGCACCTCATGGGGACAATACCTGAGAATTCCAGAATCATCATCTTGCAGACGACAGCACAGAGTCCATGGAGAATACCTTAACATCTACACAGCTGTTTAATTTAGAAGTTATTATTTGAATTCCTTTGCAAGTGAAAGCAATGCAATATAAAATTGAGCTTTATGCAGAGTCCTCTGCTTCTTATAATCTCACGGCAGGTTTGTCAGAGACTACTTAAGAAGGTGAAATTGCAGAAAACTTCAGTGTTTCTTAAACATATACTATGAAATCCCTTACTCCCCTGAGTGTTATACTGGTGAAGGTAACATATAACTGTAAACAACATATGTTAAATCCTTATGTTGTGAAATGAGGAGGTCATGCATTATTTGGTACAGGAAATCTGAGAAAGATTCAGTTGGACTGGCAAAGTGTAATGTGTTTGCAGGTTTGAAAATAACTATGGACTCCATCCCAAAACAAAAATAACTGTTCTCAGTGTTTATACAATGTAAACTATCTTTAGAATGGTATCAAAACCACAGACATCATCAAGACATATCAGCATAATGTAATTGTGACAAAAAGGCAAACAGGATAGGTTGGGTGAATTAAGCAAAGTTCCAAGAGCAATAGAGAAGTATTAATGTCATCATTCAAGTCAATCTGGATGTCTCTTTATGCCATAAAGTCTCTATGGATTTACTTTTTTTTTTTTCCGATTAGAAAAGGGTTAGTTGTCTATGTGCCTGAATCAATCTATAATTCAAAAATTACACACTTTTTAGTAATCAGAATGGATTTGTATTGTAAGCATACATTGCTGTTATCAGAACCATTTTTGAAGTGGAGCTCAGAAAATTTATTTTTCATCTTTTTGATTTGCATTTTTAGTTCATAAAACAAAATTATGTTTTCCAGGTTTCCATCAATTATGTCCAGGATTTCCTATGGGTTAACTAAACCATCTCAAATTACAATCATGGACAAATTAATATAATCTAAGAAATTTTCACTCCTCAGAAACTAGTTATTTCCCTTTTCTCTGAAGTATAGTAATTGATCCAATAAATAATCTTGGCCTATTTCAGTGCAAAGCCGAGCACAGTAGCTTAGATCATCACCAGAGCAAAGATCATAGTATGTAGCATCACCAACTCAGTGAATAATGATAGTTTAATGAATCTTATAACTCTTTTCCTTCTCCAAGCTGCTCTGGCACATGAAGGTATGAAGACTTTGCTGATAAAGTCACATAAGGAAGAGGGAGACAGTATTTTCTTTCATTGTATGGATGTGGTTTCAGAATAGTAACTTTTAGGAAATTTTACAGCATACGTGGAGGACTCTCAGTTAAACAAACCCATTTACTCCACATTTGCACTACTAACATCAATAGTAAATTGCATTTCATTCATCATGAAGATTTGCTTTTAAAGGGCGAATATACCTCTTCTTCCTTGTAAATCATTATCCATAGAGAAATTACTTTTTCAATGGAACTTTGTGATCTCCTGTAGCAGATGGGAGAAAATGTCCTCCAGAGAAGGTGTACAAACTAGCTAAGAATGCAGCATATTCTGTATCGTGATAGAAATGCTGTAGTAATGGATTTGCAATTTTTGTGTGAGACTTTACTTGGTAAGAGCCTTTCAGATGTAAGGATTAGATTCATTTAGGGGATATACTGAAGGCCTCCCAGAGACTTGCCTGTTTTCTATTACTGTGGACATTTAGGACCCTACTAGAGCAATAATACATACAAATGTATTATTTAGAAGCAGGTTAGAAGCAAGCAAAGCTTCTAACCTGTGACTATGTACTGCTAGTATTGATACAGCTGTCTTCCTGTCTTCATTTTGAGAAAAAGGAAAAGAATTCTTGCCCTTGTTTCACAATCAGATAAGATAAGCCATAGTGGTCTCAAGGTCTTGGACTAGATTAGGTCTAGACTTACTCTTTTACCCCAGTATTCCATTCCTCTCACTGTTGAGTTTTCCTAGGTTTTAGAGCTGGCTATGGATGCTATCTAATCAAGTTCTTCTCAAAATTTATTCTTTGTGGAAGCTGCTTGAAAACTCCTAACTGTATCAGTAACAATACATAGTGAAATACATCCATGTCTCACCTAACATAAATTTAGGATACAACCAGTATGAATATTTGATTGTGGGATGCAAGAGATGCTTTCAGGTTCCTTAGCCTAGAAGTTGACACAAAAGCATAATGAGACAGGAAAAAGTCTGTGTGCACTGGGAAACAAACTGCTTTTCTGAAGTCACCAGCTTTCAAGACCATCTTCTGAACATGTTTCACCAATGGCTGTTACATTTTTTTCTGTTGTAGACTTTGAATACATTACAAAGATTAATTTATCCTTTGTGTGGGAAAGGTATGGTATGAGTATATAAAGGAAAATAAAATTTTCTTAATTATAGCATGAAATGCTGGGAAAGTTTAAAAACTAAGGTGACAGCATCTGTGAGTCTGTTTTTCTACTAAATAAAATCTACAGTACATACTTTTAATTATATCATATTTAGTTTTTGTAGTGCAATTGCCATGATTCTCACAGTAGTAGCTGAAGAATGTCTTACTTTTTTAACTGAGATATGCAAACTTGATTTTCTTGTAATTGTGCTGCACTTACTATGCAATTACATAGTAAATAAGTTATGAAAAAAAAAATACTGGTAAGTTTCTTTGTAATCTATTTAATCCAAATCTGGATCATGAGAGAGTGACAGAACTCAGAGCATCTCAAGGATTATCAGATGTCAGCTGCTTTGTTGCAATTATGGTAAGAGTGGGATGCAATTGAGCTCTAAATGTGAACTTATTACATATTAGAAATATTGTAATTGTAATTTTAAAAGATGCTGACAACAAAAAACCCATCCAAATGTTTTTTATATAAAGGCAGTCTAAACATTTTGTGTTTTAGTAACTGTAATAAATATTTTTACAGTTAAATCCCATGTGAATTTAATATAGTTGCCCCTCAAGATTTTGAGGTGAGGTATTATCTTTTAAAAAATGCATGATTAAAAAGTTAACTATGCTCTTTCTTTAACCCTACCGCTCTTTCCTTGATCAAATTTTTATGTATGTCTCTTAAAAAAACCAAAACAACCAAAAGCAAACTAAATAAATGAACCAAATAGCAATGTAAGTTCATGATTACCTCTAAATTCAGCATGACACAATTAAAAAATACCTACATGATTAAAGATAAACTCCAATGTTATTTTCTCAGTTAGGGTTTGGATGGAACAAAGTATTCCTTAAATGCTCCTCTGCTTAGTTCAAGATTTCTTCTGACAGAAAGATTGGTTAACTGGTGTAAAGCAAATGTGATAACTATCCTAGTGAAACAGCTTTGATGGACATACTGGAGACTTTTGTGCTGGCTTCTAACTTAAACCCTGGCCATTCTTAATTTCCTTTAGTCCTAACAGAATCCAGGCATTTTTACTTACTGGGATCTTTATAAGCACTCTCCAAATAAATGGAATTCATTTCACCTAAATTTGAAGTATTTACCACACAGTCTGGTAAAGCTAAAGTAATCATCTTGGTTTCCCTTTCCAGTCAATGGGAAGAAAAAAACAGTTCAAAAGTATCACCTATTTTGCAAACCAATTTAAAGTTTAGATGCATTGTCCTTCAGGTGTTTTTCTCCATTTATTTTGTGTAGATAAATTGATTCATCTTAGAAAACTAGCAACAAACCTGTAGATACTGAACTTAATGTGAAATGAATCCCTCATTTTTTCTCCAGCGCACTCTTCTGAGTCCAACTTTAGCCAATATTGGTCCTTTAAATATGGACACAGGAAAACAAATTCATATACTTTCTAGATGGTCCCCCAAAGAGTTTATTCACTGCAGCAGAGCACTTGGGTAGTTCATGTCACTGTACTGTTCTGCCCAGGATTTTTCTGTGTAGTTCAAGGTGTTTCCTCTGATACACAGAATTCCATTTCTATGTACCATAAAGTCTTTACACTCACTTCCATCTCTGTGTTCAGGCCATTTTTTCTGACCTGGATTTATTTTTGTTTTAAAGACAGTCACCTCACATGAAAATTTTTGGTTTCCCTCCCTCCTACACATTTTTTCTGTTTAGGTTCCAGTTGCATAGGTGCCATCCTTGACTTTTAAGGTACATTTAGCCTTTTCTCTTTATTTTATTTACTTAAAATAAATCCCACTGAAATCAAAGGTATTACTTTTTGAATAAGATACCATGAATGAAAGTAACAGAATTTGTCCTAGAGTAAAATTTCTTGAAGAAATCTTTGAGGTTTTTCAATAGCACTTTAAAAACAAAGTACTGAACATAATGTATAATAATGTAAATTCCATCAAACACGGTGTCATTAACATTTAGCAATCTTGTTTATTCAAGTCAATCCATCTATATATACAAATTTGATATTTGCCTTTTTAAAAATGTAACATGCCTAAGTGCCCATAAATCAGATATGACAATCATTGTTAAAGCAATCAATACTAAAGAATATGCATTAATTCAAATAATATTGATAGCCACATGAACCTGCATCAGTCTTCTGTAAAATAAGAAAAATGATACATCTTTTTTAAATCAATATTTTCCTTTTTATGTCATTCATTTGAAGATTATCAATAATACATTACTTTATACTTTATGTGTCAGTTGCCTTACTTCTAAATGTAGAGATATCTTGAAAAACTATTGAAGTGAGGCAAAAGAAAAAAATATCAAAGCAGTGACCTGCTAAAAAGCTTACATTCATCCATTGTATTGTGGGTATTCATCTGAACTAAAATATGTATGGGCAGCATTACTGGTTGGATATATTATTTATGACTCAGACCACGATAACAGATGCTTGTATACCACATTTGTCCTGGAGTTAAAGAGCAAGAGGAACAGTAAGAGAACTCAGTATTGCCTTTATCTATCTTCAGACATTAGAACCATGAAGTTAGGCAGGTGTGCAGACCAAAGTGGAAATACAAAATGTAGAATTACAACATCCATTCATCACAAAAGAAACATTTTAATTGGTTATATGTGGAAAATATCTACTTGACAGTCAGTTTCTCACTTTTCACATAAGTGCTTTGCTGCTTGGATGCCTAATCTTGTTTAGTATGGGGAAAGTAATTTGACATGAAAGTACCTAGATGGCTGCCGAAAATTAATTGCCAATTAAAAAAGAAAAATGTTTGTGCTACTCTATAAACAAGCCAACATATAAACCTTTCAGTCTTGTTGCTTTATTTATGTCTTTGTAGATCTGGTTTCAAGCTATTTGCATACAATTTACAAATTCATATTATAATTCTCCAGTATATTTATGATTTTATAGTTGTATATATTTTACCTCTATGAAAAATATTTATTTCTTTATGCTTCTGTTGCTTATTATTTAACAAAAACATTTCATTACATTTGATAGTTTATGTCTCTTCCTTAGAATATGGCATTTTTATTTGTAGGACTCAGAAAGAGAGGTTTATTTTTCCCCACATTGAAACAAAAAAGCCAAACCTCAAAACTATGAACTCCTGTCTCTTACTTCCCATAGTGTCCTCAGTTTTCTTTCAAGCAAGGATGAATACCCCAATGATTCAAAGTATAAAGGTTAATCTGAGTGGAAAATGAAGGCTTTAACAGAATTGTAAAGCTTAAGGACTCCTTTCAGCACTAAAGAGACTTTTGAAAGTGGCTGAGCCATAGAAATTTCATGAGTACCATGGAATGGCCTGCTTAGATCCAAAATACAATTCAAATGGCACAGCTGGCTGAATCCATGAGTAGAAATGGATATTGACTTCCATTCTTTTCCTTCTTCTCCTCCCAAAATTAATTTTTGACACATTGGGTAGATTGTGTGAATCAATGTTATGTCCACAAAAATGTTAGCAATTATGTATAGAATAGATTACTGAATAGCATAAATTTAAAGAAATAATAGAAAATTAATAGAATTTCAAATCTCTTATCATTTTTAAAATGTAACTTAAGCATATCTCTTTTAAATTTTAAAAGTTCTTGATTTTTTGGAGTTTGTTAATTTTGGGTTTTTTTTGTTTGTTTTTAAAATTGAAATGTATTCCCAGTGAGTAAAATTCAGCCACTTTACCTTACATTAATAAATCGGAAATATCTATGGTTGTTCAAAGCTATTGCTTCTTATATTAACCTTTCAATTCAGTCTTCAAGTCCACATGAGTGAGGGAAGTCATTTGCTAAAGCCAATCCAAAAGCCAGATTTTAATGTGGGAGGGAAAAAAAACTCAAACCAACCAGACCAAACCAGAAAAAAACAATACAGAACAGAACAAAACCCATACCCACAAAGTTTTCAAGAACAGGTTTTGATAATTTCAAATCTCTTAGCAAAATATGAGTCCAAGACACCTGATCTACAGATTTAACCTACATGGAAGATTGATTGCAAATACTTTGGGGAGATTTTTTCAAGTTAAAATTATACAATCGGAAATTCCTGTGCACTCTTAAACATTGCTCAGTTTTCTCAAAAAACCTATGGTCCCGTGTGAAAATCAATAGTGTGGAGATCATGTCAGGGTCACTCAATATGACTGTGCCAAACAGCTCTGTAATCCTCAAAAACTAGACACCTACAATACTCACCACTCAAGGCATGAATTAACAAGCAGTGACCTGTCTTATTTTTCTTTTCTCTTTCATTTAGAATTATAAGAATAAAAATAATAATAAGTCATATGTAGATTTTATTCAGTGCAACTTTTTACTGGAGAAGAAAGCTAATAAAGAATATTAATGTAACAGTTTTTAATGTCAATAAAAATAATCTATATTAAATATAATATCTCATTATATTTGATATTTTCAAGTATTTGTTGATATTATGCCCATTTTGTCATTCTTATTTGTAGTCCTTTAAAAGATAGGTATCAGAAAGGTTACAGAAAGGCTTGTCAATGTGAAGTTATCAAAAACCTCAAACAAATGTTTTCAAATCTGTTCTCAGAACTTAAGAAATATTCAAATTGAAATGCATTTGCCATTAGTAAGGCTTCCAAAATATTTTCATTTAAAATTAAATATTTTATGAATATGTAACTAATTATCCTATCTTGGTTTTCTTAAAAACACATTATATAAGTAATACTTAATACAGGCTTTGACTCATTCACAGTTCTATAATATGGATCTCTCAGAAAGTATTGGGCAATAGTGTATCTGTCTTCCTTTTCTAATATGTGATAACAGAGAAACAAGTAAAATTGACAAGTTAATAAAATCTTGAATTATTATATACACAGCCATAATTAAAGAAATAGAGACCTACACAATTTTCAATAGGTGACTGCTTTGGTCTGTGAGCAGGGGATAAGTGCAGTGATATTTCTGTACAATATTCCATTACATTAGGTATTTGCACCCCAAACTTTTATTTGACTCCTCCAGTTGACTCTAAAAAATATTAGAAATTTTACATTTTTCCCCTCTTTAAATTATACACAACAAAGTATGGGCTGCTGTTTTTACTGCCCTACAAGCATCACAAGACCCTCAAGTTACTTATCACAAGACACATAGAAAAACGCGGGATATCCAGAGGTGCAACACAAACTCCATGTTCCTTCATTTCAGATATCTACTGCAGCTTTTTGGTGATTCCTATCACTAAAATCAACAGGATAACCAGGTAGCCATAGATGTCAGTAGGAATAGCATTTGAAAGAGATTTATCTTCTCCATAATAATCCTCACAGCTGAGGGCATTTTTAAGTTGATTTACTATCTTTTGGTCTTTTTTGTTTCCTTATTTCTGTGAGGAGTTGTATCAAACATTGCAATAAAAACAGTCAAACATAAAGTATCTACCCCTTACATACTTAAGAGATTACTGTAGTCTGTGCTTTTGGACACAGATCTAGACACAAGATTTAGACTTAATTATTTTAGCTTCCCTCTAGCAATGGAGTCATATATCCTGAAAAGCTCCAATTACTTCAAATAAACACCAGAATTCTCTCCGCTATATAGGTCACCCTTCACTTGCTCTTAACTAACTGTAGAAAGCAGTTCAAAGTCCTCTGTGACTGACCCGCTTAAGATATCCTGCCTTTCTGTGGCCCATAATACTGTGTTAGGTTACTTCCCACTGGAACAATAACATAGCATATTGCAAAGGAAATCTTGTGAGAGTAGTGAATCTCTCCATAAAGGGGAATTCAGCAATAATCCTCACCTGTGGATTCATTTGCCCGCTAACAAATTTTCAGTTTTCATCTCAAAGCTTTTTTCTCATGTTTTATATGAAAATAACAACCTAGCCATCCTTAGCTGCACCTATGCAAACAAACAAACAAGTGAAAAAACAAACAAATCCTATCAAAATGGTAAACACAGTCCTTTCCTAGGATAGAAAAGAAGCAGGAAAGAGTTCTATTTTCATGAAAGTACTTAATAGAAATACTGACAGAAAGTAACATATGCCATTTTACTGAAAATGTAAAATAAGCATTAGTTATATAAATAATTTAGAAAATCATAGGCTAAACTTATTTATAGATCACACAGAAGTAGTTGTTCTTGTGAAATCTTCAATAAGTTATCTTTTCCTGAGCATAATGATGTTGTGAGAAAATAACTGCCAGCAGCATCTGGTACATCCATTTCTATTTCTCCCTGAAAGTAGAAATTTTAAAAGCAGGTTCCATTTTTTTATCAATTGTTAGTATTTGCTTTTCTCAAAAATCTACTTGCTTATTAAAAGTTTGGAGCTGAGCCACAGTCTAGCAGTTCTATTCTCACCTTCTTGTCCTACATCCCAGGTACTTTTATAATTCTCCATGAACTGGATTGGGTAGCTCAATACCTTTCTATATTGGTTCTATAGTTAT
The DNA here is from genome assembly GCF_026979565.1 of Vidua chalybeata. Classification (NCBI taxonomy): domain Eukaryota; kingdom Metazoa; phylum Chordata; class Aves; order Passeriformes; family Viduidae; genus Vidua; species Vidua chalybeata. Next base: position 51,491,153 of record NC_071531.1, on the reverse strand, counting down.
ATTCTTAAAAAACATTCATCAGCTGAGGATAGCTTTCAGTTCTTAAGTGTTTGGTGATCAAATTCCTTAGACATTGTAGTGATACAATATATATAATCAGACCAACATAAGCTTCACACTTACAGAATGTCTGTGAAAGAATGTTCCACTGAAGAAATTATTTTTTCAGTAGTGTCAAATCAAAACTGAGCCAACAGTACCACTTCATGTTTCAACCTTCTGTGTTCTTATCATGTCACATACTGAAAACTGAGATAAGTAACTCAGCAGTCATCACTGTATTAAACCTTTCAAAGAAAACAAAATATACCATTTAGATAAAGTAATGTATACACATTTGCACAGATATTTAAACTTGAAAAATACAAACAATTATCAATCAATAATTTTACAGCTGTATTGACATGACATTGAATGATTGATCCTTTCTTTCCATGATGAGTATGCTTAGATATATGTAAAGATGTTTTTTTTTCCACTTATCCTTCTGGTGGAATAATACCTGGTTTTGAATCAAGTAAATAAGCTCCAAGTATATTTTAGTGTTCTGTTCCATGCTAGCTATCAGAATGAGCAGCAGCAAAGGTGGAACAGTTAAAATCTAAATGGTTTTGAACTTTTTAATTCAATACTGGGGTTTTTACAAAGGAGGAAAAAAAGCCTCAAAGTTTTACTTAAAAGGAAGTGCTGCCTATCTTTAGGAAAACTGACTTCTGACGCCAGCAAAATAATCTTCAGGCCTGGGAAGTTTCCATCAAGGTACATATGCATTTCTCTTGGTCTTTCCATTGACCGTGTTTCCTAATTTGTGATACTCACGAGAAATATTGTCTTGAAGTGACACAATTCACATTTATTTATGGATAACATATGCCCAGAAAGGAGAAAAATCAGAAGCTGCTGATTTTAGGAATAGTTTTGTTGATATATTGATCATGGGGTTTTTTTCTTTTCCTTCATAAACTCTGTGACATAGCAACTAAGAGAAAAATTGCAGAATTTTTTCTACTTTTATCACCGCTTTCAAATAAGCCACTCAAAGCCCTGTCTCAGTTACACACTAAATGGAACAAATTATGTTCCTGCTTCCTAGGCCTTCTCCATTGAACCCTACTAAAGAAAGACTCTGAAACACAAAAAAATTAATAGAGCCAGCCAATAAAGGCTCTTAACAAATATTTAGAAATTTCAGATTATATTTGCAATAAGAAAGAGCAAAAAAAAATTACAAACTTTGTTCATCAAACCCTCTGTTTTTAAAAACTGTGATTTTAGGGCACACAAGGGATGTAATGCAACAAACTTATTCATGCAAGTGCTTTAAGAACATTTTTTAGTGGAACTGTTATAGCCGCACTGGTGCAGAGCTCTGTGCAGCCTCATCACTTGTACTGAGCTGCAAGGTTTGTGAGTTTGGGCCTGGCACCATGTCCATGGCTGTACTGCTTCTCCTGATCCCAAACCTGTTTGTTTGCTGTTGATACTGGTAATGCCAACACTGCTTTGCATACAGAAACTACTGATTGTCTAAAGCTCTCCTTGTTAACAGAAAAGCATACAGTGAAACTTCTGACAATATGTGTTAAACATCATTGACTGTCATGTCATCAATCCTTCCCTTAGAAAATGCAACACATAGCTCTGATGTTGTTTTAATAAACAGAGGTAAAATTCAAATCACTATAAAACTTTTTTTTCTTGCAGAGTAGTCTGACTTTGTTCTAGATAGCAATGTGACTAAAGTGAAAAAAAAAGGGCTAGTTTTTAATGAGCTGTCTCAATAGTATTCATCAAAAAGCAAGCTCAGGATTCATCAAAATCAAATATGTTTATTTGTGTAAGCTGTGGTATTAAGCGGAGCACTTCGTGCCTTAGTACACAATTGATGAGAAATCATGAAGTACGAGTGTGTTTCTGCTGTAAAATGTTTGAAGCAGCAAGTCCCAGCTCAGGTGTAAGGTGCAATTTAAAACACTATCTTCTATTTAATCTGTACAAAATTCTTCCATACTATCTCTTTCTCACATTACTATTTAACTGTCAGTACTTACAGTTATTATTTTACTGTTAATACTTAAAGTTTTTCCCATACAAAATATGACTTGGGATATTTGTGATAGAGATGATTTATTTATGTATCATATTAGTCGCTTCTAAGGTAAATAATCAATGCTATTACCTTTTGAGTTTTATTTGTATTCTGAAATCAAATAGTTCTAAATCATAGCCTCTATTTCTAATATCAATCATTGAAGATGTGTTTTTTTCACATACTAATTTAACTAGAAAGGCCTGCTATACATTTCAACACATTTCAGAGACTGAAAATATTTCAGAAACTAAATTATATATTTTACTCAAACTTTAGATGAGCAAGTCTTTTGATATTGAAGTTTTCTCCATAACCTTCTTCTACTAGATTGCTTTTCTCCTGTATACCACAACCATGTAGCCCCTCAACAGCTCATTGAAATAAATAATCTCAGAGTTCCTATAACGTATCAGGATTCAGTGTCCATGTTGCCATAATAGCTGAAACATTCACCTCAGCCTCAGTTTCCAACAGAGAAGTTTCCCACAGAACTGCCTGAGAATACACCTTGGCTAACAGGTCTCCAAAAAAAAAAAAGTGATTCTCACAGGTCCTCCTTCAAAAATGTTAAAAAATTTATTAGTAAAATCACTAGGTAGGGAATAAATGCAATTTCTATAACCTATTTCGTAAATACTGACTGTGTTTGAATCCTTCCTCTGTTCTTTTACAGTTACCAGTGTTCTTCTCTCCCTTCCTAAGTATAGTATCTACTTCTACACAATTATTTGAGATAATATGAAATTATTTTAGAATTAGTATAACTAGGCTAAGCTGTGCATTCTTACTTTTCACTGTATATTTAAAAATTCCCTAAAGAAAATGGCATATTCACAACAAATGAGGAAAATGTAAACCATCATCAGGCAGAAAATGAGCTTAGTTCAAGATTCTCACATTCTGGAGGAAAATTTTAAGTACTGAACTGCTGGATAAGACATAAGAGAAAGTTCATGTGTCTTCAAAAAATTAACTTAGTCCCTAGACAAAAAAAAAGAAAAAAAAAAAAAAAAAAAAAACCAACAACAAAAAAAACCAAACAAAAAAAAACCAAACAAATAAACAAACAAACCCACACTTAAGAAAAGGGATCCTATTTGCCATTTCTTAGGCTCTAGAGAAGGAAAGATTTCATTTGAAAAGTTTCTCCCCAAAATCTTTTAATTGTTACTTAAAAAGAAAAAAGCATTACCATTTTTTTGCCATCCTTCTCTTCACCATGTAGCTATTACCATAAGTTCTGTAAGGATAGTAGTTAGAACTGTAATTAGATGCTGCAAAGCTGATACCTTTCATAAGGGGATACCCCCTTGTAAGCAAGCTAGAATATACCAGTCACTCAAAATTATAATGCCACATCAGTATTTGCAACAATGAAATATAGTTGTCCTAAAATTACTTTTTTTTTTTTTTTTGTATTATCAATGTTCGGGATTCACTCGACCATATGATATTATCCTTCCTCATAAACTTGAATAATTGAGTTTCAATCAGTATGCTGCTTCTCCAAGAGGTAAAGAGCATTATGGACTTCCGTCAGAATGGCTAGTTGGCTTTAGCACCACCTAAAGTCTGCAGGATTTATATGAAGTGCAGCCATATAACCCTTGGACTATGTTCTTGTCAGCCTTTACATGCTAAACAGTATGAAAGCTGTCAATATCTAGATGACATACTTAAAAAAAAAAAGGAAACAAAAGGGAAAAGAGCTACTGTAGGAAGTAATGTGGATGATCTTCCTTGTGAGTCAGTACTCAACCAGCATTGCAGCTTTTTGTCAGGATGGCTTGTATTAGGCATACTGCTCAAAAGTGATGGAAAATGAGACAGCTGATCAATTTTCAAAATGTTTTATGAGGCTCTCATAAAGAATCTCCTGTAGGGTTTAATTATAGTGACTGGACTTTCTGATCTGGTTTTGAAAGTAGTCTTTTTATTTAGATGCCTACTTACAGAAATAAAGACCAATCTTTATATTCCTAGACATAAAATTCTCAATCTCAAAGCCATGTTAGGTAGTGTTTCCAAGATAATTTAAGTCTTCATAGCTGCAGGATGATGGTGAAAAAATTTTGTCTTCCTTCATCTTAACCACCTTCTTTCACATTCTTCTTCCCCTTGTAGGTGATCTAGAAATTGAGCTGAGCTGAGTCAGATAATGGATAGCAAGAGCTATCAAAAGGAAACCAACAGACATCTGTGACCAGGATGAAATAGAAAAAATAGCAGCACTTCCCTCCATTACACAATCTTTTTGGCTGGAGCAGCAGGACTGACCAGAACTTGAGCCATATTTGAAACTACATGTTAAGTCTCTTAGGTGTTACACAAAACAAATGTCTTACCACATGCAGGTATGAAGAGCCAGGGTTTTTTTTAAATTCTATTTTCTTGAAGTAGTATATGATCCTTTTTGTTCTAAATAAATCAGAACTGGCTTATTTTGTTAATTTATATAAACTCAAAGCTTATTTTGTAATATTAAAATTCACAGAATAAGTCATTATAGGATATTCTGTGCAGGCTCTGTTTTCAGAAAACAAGAACTTTTGTTCAAATGTGTAAGTAAAAATAACCAGCTAATATACTCAGGAGAATAACAAGATAAAGCCAAGTTATTTCTGTCAAAACTGTCTTTATTTACAAAGAATAACAAGGAAAAATACAAATAATACAAAGAATAACAAACAATACAAAGAATACAAAGAATAACAAACTTGAGTGTCTCTGAATAAAGCAAAAGTCAAATAGAGAAAAGCACTTTAATCTCACAAACTCTACATACCCATGTATATTTATTTTGAAATCCAGTAACATTCCCATGTTTTAGGTAAAAAAATGGCTTTTAGTTTCCAGAAGTTGTAGCCGGTGGGCCAAGGTGCTGCTAACTATTTTACACAGGACAAAATATTTCCTGGAAGATTTAGTTCTATTTTCCTAAGAGTTCCTTTGTAAAATGGACCTTGACAGGATGCATCCATGAATGCTGAGAGATCTGGCAGATATCTTAACAAGGTCTCTCATGATTATGTTTGAAAGGTCATGGTGATCAGGAGAGGTTCCTGAGGGCTGAAAGAAAGCAAATTTCACCCCAGTCTTCAAAAAGAGTGAGAAGGAGGACCTAGTGAACTACCAGCCAGTCAGCCTCTCATCAATCCCTGGAAAAGTGATGAAGAGCCTCATTCTGGAGGCCATCTCTAGCCACATGGAGGACAGGTAGGAGATTAGGGTAGTCAGCATAGATTCACTAAAGATAAATCATGCTTGATCAACCTGATTGCCTTCTATCATGCAACAACTACCTGGATGTATGAGAGAAGAGCAGTGAATATTGTTTACCTTGATTTCAACAAGGCTTTCAACTCTCTCTCATGAAATCCTCATAGGCAAAGTCAGGAAGTATGCACTGGATGAGTGGACAGTGAGGTGGATTGAGAACTGGTTCAACAGCAGATCCCAAAGGGTTTTTATCAGTGACACAGAGTCTAATTGGAGGCCAGTCACTAGTGGTGTCCCTCAAGATTCAAAACTTGGCCCAGTACTGTTTGACTTGCCCATCAGTGGCTTGGATGAAGGGACAGATGCCTCCTTAGCAAGTTCCCTGGTGAAACAAAGCTGGGAGGGCTGTGCAGCCCTTCAGAGGATCTTGATAGGCTGAAGAGACAGGCAAAGAAGAACTGTCTGAAATTCAACAAAGGCAAATGCAGTGTCCTGCACCTGGGAAAGAATAAACCCATGAACCAGCACAGCCTCAGGGCTGACCTGTTGGAAAGCAGCTCTGCAGAGAAGGTTCTGGCAGTCCAGGTGGACAACAAGCTGTCCATGAGCCAGCAGAGTGCCCTGAGGGCCAAGGAGGCCAATGGTATCCTGGGATGCACTAGGAAGAGCATTGCCAGCAGGTCAAGGAAGGTGATCCTGCCCCTCTACTCATCTCTAAGGAAGCCTCACCTGGGGTGCTGTGTCCAGTCCTGTGCTCCCCAGTACAGGATAAACATGGACCTCCTGGTGCATGTCCAGTGAAGAGCTACAAAGTTGATCAAGGGTCTGTAGAAACTCTCCTAGAAGGAAAGGATGATAAAGCTGAACCTGTTCAGACTTGAGAAGAGACAACTGAGAGGGGACCTCATTGTCTATAAGTATCTAAAGAGAGGGTGTCAAGAGGATGGAGCCACACTCTTCTCAGTGGTGTCAACCAACAGGACAAGAGTCAATGGGCAGAAAGTGATGCACAGGAAGTTCCAGCTAGACATGAGGAAGAACTTTATTGTGTAAGTGACCCACACTGGAAAAGACTGCCCAGAGAGGTTGTGGAGTCTTCCTCACTGGAGGTATTCAAGAACTATCTGGATGCAATCCTGTGAAAGGTGCTCTAGGATGACTCTGTCTGAGTAGAGAGGCTGGATCAGATGTGGTCCCTTTCAACCTGTCCTATTCTGTGATTCTGTGAAAATGAAAAAAAAAGTAATCTGTTGGTTTATTGTTGCTTTATCTGTCGGTGAACATATCTAGGGATTATCTGTATATAATGCTGGGGACAGCTCTTCATCATGACAGTTAACGCGAACAACTATAAAAATGTGCAATCAAATGTGAATGTAGAATCTTTAAGGAGAAAAGCTGGTAAGCTTTTAGATGCTAATAATTGCAAGGGAATTAATCTGTGTGGGCTGAGAGGTTATAAAGTCAATGAGATGACAGTGTTATATCAAAAGTGTTATGTGTAGCTTAATGTTACATCAACATTCTCAAACACTGTCTGGGACGTGTATGTATTTGGGAATTTTGGACATAATTTTCAGGAGGATAACAAAACCCATAGCTTAATAGTGACTGAGTACTTAAGTGTAATGAAGAGTTGCAATAATATTAAAATTAAATGTGCCAAAAAACAGCTAAAAACCTCAAACCTGGTCCTAGTTAAATTAATCCAGACTTTTAAATTATTAATTAAAATGTATCAATAAGTCATGAAGGAACACTGTTTCTCTGATCTCAAAAGCACTCCAAATTTTTTGCAAAAAGAACTATCTCTTTTTTTCTGTGGAGAGTTTTTGTGGCGAACATTATAATGTAGTGACACGATTACACAAAGATGAGCAAAGGAGAGACTACCATGACTTAGGTATTAGGACTTTTTTTTGTGAGTTATAGTCCAATCCTATATTTTGTTTTCTTTCTTCCATTTCATTGATAGAAATCTCTTTTCTGCAGATATTTCCTTGGCCTCTGCCATATTGATCACTGCTGTTGAAGGAGAATGAGTCTTCTGATTGCATTCTACTTGAGAGATTGTTAAGGCAGAACAAACCTGGAGATTCTAAGCAGGTCACTGGACAGTCCTTCATAAATATTCAGGAGAAACAAACATTGTGAAAGACACTAATGCTGATAGAATTCACAGATATGCTAAGTAAGAATAAAGTATTTCCTGCAGAGAGCTCCTGTAGGGATTATATGGCCTTCTGCTTTAATGAAGTTACACTTCTGACTAATGGCAAATGATGTTAACATTTTCCTTTCAATATCAAGGACTATTTTTTATTGTTTAAAAAATGATGGGGGGAAAAAAAGGAAGACTTCTAAGCTGAATTACAAACATTTATAAGCAGTCTTAGGAAGAGGTTGCATTCCCTTAAGAAGTCAATTTCCACTGAGAGTTTAGAAACAAGTCCTTGATTATGAAACAGAGTATTTACCATTCATAGGAGTAAACATGATTATTATTTTGCTGCTCCATAAATAATAGAAAAAATATATGTAAAATTACAAACAAACTTTTCTTTGTAAAATTATTTTATACAGATCAGTAGAAACACTAGTTTATCCACTGGATTATTTAATGAGCAGCACAATTCATAATGAAGATCTTATTTTCTGTTGAATTTTACAGATCAGTGCAAAAACAGGAGCAAAGGAGGAATGCTTTTCTGTCTAAAGGTTTATATAATTTTTGCAAAACTTTTCTTATTATGTTTCTAGCTGCCATGTCATACTAATAATATACACTTCAATTTCAGTTGAGGGAATCTTCCTAGCCTTTATCCACAGTTCTGGCACCAAAATTTGAGAATCTACCTTAGCCTTTACTCAAAGATTCACTCCTTGGACTGAACAGATGTACATAGAAGAGTTTGGCTAGAATCCTCATATTGTACTAGACTCAACTTGAATATTTTAAATAGTTTCAATGAGGCTACTCAACCACATACAAGTCGTAATAAAAGGGTCATAGAAATGTATCTTCTGAAGAAAGACCCTTCCTTTTTTTAAAATTTCTGCTCTTTTAACTATGACTAAATAGCAGTGAAAACTGGTTCATTTTATTTCATTAGGTTTTTTTTTTTTTTTTACAAATGGTGTTAATGATAAGACTAACTAAAAATTATAGCAAATAAATAGGAATTTTCCTAGAAGGAGCAAAAAGCAAAAAAGTATTGAAGATTTATGGGTGTGCACAAAGACACATGAACTAACCAGTCTAATAGCAATGAATCCGACAAAGAAAAAAGTTTCTGTCAACCACCAGGAAGCGTCCACTCAAGTGTGCAAATGTGCTATAATTGTTAGCATGACATATTATAGGAGCTATAGCTTTCTGGAATTAACTCTTACTAGTGTCTGCTTTTTCCCCTCTATACTATATATGTTAACACCAGCTTGGGTAAAATGACAGTCAAATTTTGGCCCAGGTGTCACAACAGTTGTACAGAAGAGGAAAGTCTGATTTTTTCTGTAGTTTTGATTAATCAAAGGACTGATTACATTGAGGAATTATAAGAAAAGATTCTTTCAGTTGCTGTACCAGTAGGCTTTTTCTTTATTACTGTAGATAATAACACATTAAAAAAAGACACGAAAACCTGAAAGAAAGCCCTGTCCACAAGCAGCATTTGAGAATGAGCTAAACTATAGGTGTTAAGAGGGAGAGAAAGAGAAGTCATAAGTCTATTTTATTATCCCACCACAAGAGGATGGAAGAGCTCTGAAAATTACTTTTTGAGAACTGGAAGGGCAAATACAAAAGGAACTTCATGTCTGCTTTTGATTTTCATCAGGAATTATACTTGCCTATGACTTTCAAGGCTCTCTAAATCTACAAGCCTCACACCTCCCAATATCAATAATTAAATGTAGGTAGGAATCTTCTCAACAGCCTTACACATTTAAGAGTAACTTGTATAAATCCAACCCCTTCACACAGAGTGAACATTGAGAATTTATGAAAGAGAACAGACTTTCAGAAAGGCTGGTTGATTTCTATTGACTTTAAAAGTCTTAGTTGGGTAAGAAAAATCCTATCCTCAAGTGTCTTAATAATTGTCCTACTGAGGGTTTAGATTAGTAAATTCCTGCTTGTTACCCAGAAATATATATCTTGCCAATTTACATTTAGGTAGTTGCATTAACCCACAAATATTTATTCCATTTTCTAATTTCTTTTTGTTTTAATATGATGAGAAATGTTAACAAAGCTTAATTCACATAAAAATTCCAGCAATTAAATTTGAATGAAAGTAAAAATAAATTAAACATTTAAAATGTAATTTTTGATGGTTTACATTACTTAAGTAAAATTCTAAATTGTGTTTAAGAACAAAAAATATTTTATGAATTCTGCCTTAGTTTTACTAGGCAAAACAAAGTATTATCTGTGTTTCAGAGGTTGATTGATTTTCTACAATCAGCATATAATACCTCTCTCTCATCCTATACATCCTGTTTATTTTATCTGTCAGAAAAAATAGATGGGGAAAAAAAGCACTCCTGTCTCTTTAACTTCCAATCATTTAGACATTAAACTTATAAAGAAGAAAATATTTCCTTCATTTGAGGAAATTAATTGCTCTTAAAACTTAGCAAAATAATCCTATGCACTTTTTCTAAATACTTAGTCAGTATTCCATCATATAACAGATTAGGGGCAATACCTTTTTACTTAATTTAAAGCACTCTGGCAGTTTGTTGCTCAGTTAGGCAATATATTTGCTGTCATAATTTCTGATTAAATTTGAAATGTATTTATACTGATTTTTATTTAATAATATACATGAAAATCTTTGCAGGTGTCTTTGAGCCTGCTTCAGTGTAGGAGGTTGGACCAACCAAACTCTGAAGCTTTTTTCAATCAAACATTCCAGCGAACTGATAAACAAATTATTTTACACTTACATGTATATGTATGTTCACATACGTATTGTGTATAACATAAATTATTTATTTACATTTCACATTAAATAATTTTAAAAATTAATGCAAAAGTTTTCATCTAGTGGTTGGGCATCTTGTGTCCAATGTAAAGTTGGCAAAACACACCAGTATAGAAATGAGAAAAAAATCTTAGATAAATCCATAGTCTAATTGTCACTATAAGTGCATGTGTTTGCTTTTTGTCTTAAAGTCACTGATGTTTATCAATAAATAACCATGCATTGTTATACTCTTTTTAGATATATAAATAGTTTTTTGTTATTTTCATCTTGATTTCTCTTTGATCCTTTTAATTATAAATGCCTAAATACCGGGCTTGCAAAATGAAAATACCTTTGAAGTGGGCAGTGAAACCTATATCAGGTCATTATAACCTCTATTTCTGCTAATTAGGCAGTGGGTGTCCTGTGGCCTTTTGACATCCATGCAAATATCATTAGGCAGGTATGTATCTCTGTGACAGTAATATCATTACTGTTAGACTCAGTCCCAAACTGAATATTTGCATTGATTTTTCTCTCAACATCCTCTGTTCAGAAGTAAAACTGCAGAGGAATGAGGTACCTTCATACTGAAAAGACGGTGGTTAATTGCTCCATGTCCAGATGGAGATCAGTGATGAATGATGTCCATCAGGTGTCTGCACTGGGACCACTACTGTTTTCTTCAACAATGGCACAGGCAGAGGGATCAGGTGCACCCTCAGCGAATTTGCAGAAGACACCAAACTGAATGGTGCAGTTAATATGCTGGGATTAACTGCCATGGGATGGGATGCCATGCAGAGAGACGTAGACAAGCACAAGAAATAGGCTTGTGGGAACATCATAGGATTCAAAAAGGCCAAGTGCAAGGTCCTGCACCTTGGTTGGGACAATCCCCGGTATCCATACAGACCACGGAATGATGGATTGAGGGGCGCCTATCGTACTTGGGGGTACTGGTGAGTGAGAAACTCTACATGAACCAGCAACATTTGCTTGCAGCCCAAAAAGCCAATCTCTTATTCTGGGCTGCATCAAAAGAAGCATGGCCCACAGGTTAAGGGAGCTGATTCTGTCCTTCTACTCTGCACTTTTGAGACTCAAACTGGAGTACTTAATCTAGCTCTGGAGTCCTCGCCACAGGAAAGACCTGGACCTGTTGGAATGGGTCCAGGGGAGGACTGTGAAGATGTTTGGAGGGGTGGTCTCTCTCACCTATGACAAAAGACTGAGACAGTTCGAGTTGTTTAGCCGGGAGAATAGAAGGCTCTGGGAAGACCTAATTGTAGTCGTTCAGAATTTAAAGGGGGCTTCTTAGAAAGATGGGGACAAACTTTAGTAGTTTTTGTCCTGATAGGTCAGGGAGCAATGATAAATTATATTCAGACTGGATATAAGGAAGATTTTTTTTTTTTTACACTGAAGTTAGTGAACTACTGAAACAGATTTCCCAGAATGGAGGGTGACTGAAATAATTATGGATACATACAAGCAGCTGATAAACAAAATAGCCCAAGTTGGAATTTTGAGGATGTGAAGAAAGGAAAAGTTTGGGATGTTGTTATTATGTACAAATAATTTAATTTATCAGTAACTGAAGGATATGCACAGATGTTTAGCCTGAAAATTTTGATTTGTATCCAAAAATTTTTAAAAAATGCTTCAGAAGACAGATTAAGACCATAAGTAATTGCCATGGTCATTTAAGTTAACCAATGTGGTACAATATATAAGAAAATCCTTCTTATAAAAAGGGTTTTTGCTGCATCCCGGACTTTGGGTTTAGGTCAGGGTTCTGATGTGTCTTATCAAATCCTGTGTACCCCCATGCATCCCCCGGTTTTCCCCCCCTTGCAGTATCTGGTTCCCAAGCTGCCCGACCATGTGGCCTGGCTCCCGCCCCTCCTCTGGGTCCTTTCCTGCTGTTATCCCTCCCCCATGGCCGGGGCCGCCCCGGGCCCCCGGCACCGCCCCTGCCACTTCCCCATTGGCTCCTGCCTTCCACACCACAGCCCCGCAGCCCCGGGACTGCCCCGGGCCCCGGCACCGCCCCTGCCCTGCCCCTATTGGTTCCCCCGGGCCACGCCACACCCCGGGACCGCCCTGGGTCCTGGTGCCATCCCCTACTGCGTCCCTATTGGCTTCCCCAGACCACGTGACACCCCCCGCTCCTCCCTCCATAAAACTCCCCCGAGGCCGGGGCTGGGCGGCCATATTGTCCAACTCAGGAATTGGGAGCGCATCAATAAAATGCTCTCAGCTCCTGCCGTGGGGAATTTGGTCCTTCCTTCTCCCCCTTTATCAAGGTCCCTCGCACGCGGCGGTAGAAGTGGCCGACCCACCTTCCCGGAGCCACGGAGCCCGGGAGCAGCGGCGGGACCAGGACCGGAGGAGCCGTGGTGCCCCGCCAGGCACAGCGGCTGCTCCGGACCCGGGAGAAACACCAGAATGCCGCAGGTTTTATGGTGCTGACTTTGTGCTAGCTGAGAGATATTAAAGCAATCTGAAGTATCTCCAGTCACTTCTGACATTTGTAGGAAATAATGCACTTTGGAGATTTCTATATACATGGACACCTTTTTGTAGTTAAGGAATGCAAGAAAATACAAGGCCACTACTTTTCCCAGCACATTGTGAAATGGTTCTGTCTTCATGAAGGCTGAAAATGGTCCTGACCTATTTTTTTTTTTTAAGTAGCATCACCACATACATACTGCTAAAGTAACAGAAAAAGATAAATGTGTTCCCTTGGATGCAGAGTGCATGTGAAAGCTTTTATGTGTTTAAAATGTTTTCTTTTAGATGATGTTTAATAAATGCAGAATATGGGAAAGGCATAATTCCCTCCTTCCCTACTCCCCTTCACAGTCAAGATAATAAGAATGTTTCCTATAGAAATGAGCCACAATAGCTTCCAGGAGCGCAATGACTTTGTGGACAAATGCACAGTCATAACACACAATAGTTCACATTCAACCCTGGACGCAATAATTATTTTAATGAGAAAGATAATGGCTAGTCAGGACACTGGAGCTAGTCCCTTACTATATTAGAGAAATGTTTTGTGAGTTTAAAATTTATCATAGGCAGCCCCCCAGACAGCGAAGGAAACAGTTTATGCTCAGTGAGCTGACAGTTACCAAATCTGGCGCATGGAGCACAATGGGCACGGAGCGTCGTCCCATGTGTCAAGTAAAGGACTCTGAATCAGAGCATTCCAGCAGAATATTGGTTCTTTAAATTAGTTCTGTGCTCTAGTATTGCCACAAAAATTGCACCATGCTGGAAGGATTCATCCCAATATAGCCCTGAGAATGAGTAGGGAAATTCACCCTATTTAGCTAAAGAAAGTATCATTATGCTCACACATTTAGTGAACATTCTTGAAAATCCACTTGTGGTGCGCCTTAAGTAGTCATTTGTGATTATGAAAAGAAGATCTCAATGCTGCTAACTCCACGTGATAGCCTCTTCTTTATTTTGCAGAGAACTAAATTACTCCAGCAGAAATGAGTGGTGGTGATTCAGGACAAAAATTTTTTGTTTCATTTTACTTTTTCTTTCACTAGTAAGCTGAAAAAAATAGCATTATAGTGCTTTATTGTTTCAGCAAAACTTATCATGCTGGATTCAACAATACAAGAGAGTCAAAACTGTTGCTGCTCCCTGCTCCCAGATTTAATCAGTTGCAAGGCTGATGATGTAATGCCATCAGGAACATTTACATGTATCACACATACAGGTAGATAGATTAATTATAATCTAGATAAATTAGATACTAGATATTAGATAGATTAATTATATAGTATAGGTGTTTACAGATAAGATAAGATAAGATAAGATAAGATAAGATAAGATAAAGAGCTGCTGACATCATGGGCACACAAGCCCTCCAACCTGTGGTCTGATCCACTGCTTTCAGACTCCCACACATACATAGATGCACACAGAACAGCGTCTCTCTAACCACAGAGAGAGTTAGAAAGAAAAGCAATTAGATGATAAGACAGACTGTGCTGGTCAGACAAATCACAGTGGCACAGAATAAGCTGAGTTGGAAGGAATCCACAAGGATCATGGAGTCCAGCTCCCAGCCCTGCACAGCATCATCCCCAGAAGTCACATCCTGTGCCCAAGAGTATTGTTCAAATGCTTCTTGAACTCTATCAGACTTAGTGCTGTGTCCACTTCCCTGGGGAGCCTGTTCCAGTGTCCAACTACCCTCTGAACCTTTTCCTAATACTCTCCTGGCACAACTTCAGGCCAATCTCTCAGGTCCTGTCACCAGTCAACACAGAGAAGACATCAGTGTGTGCCCCTCAACTTCCCTTCATATGATGCTGTAGACTGTAACATCACCCTCCTTTGGACACTCTCTAATAGCCTTATGTCTTTCCCATGTTGTGGTGCTCAAAGCTACACACAATATTCAAGGTGAGGCTGTCCCAGTGCAGAGCAGAGCAGGACAATCCCCTCCCTTGCCTGGCTGGCGATGCTGTGCCTGATGCCTCCCAGCACATGGTTGGCCCTCCTGGCTGCCAGGGCACTGCTGACTATGTTCAACTTGCCATAGTCAAGGCTCATCTATGTAGCCAAATGGTTGAACCCTTTTTTCATCACAGCACACAGAACCGCTTATCTTCTACATTGGTTGCGCATTACTTGATTATTGGGCTCTCCCTTTGGTTATGAATTAAGTAATTCCTTCCAAAGCAACCCTCAATGGGGTTCTGAGAGCATTTCAGGAAACACAACAGGCAGGTTGCTGAAAACTATACAGGTCTTGCCTCCCAGCATCTGAAATGCTGTTTCAATACTGTCAGAATAGAACTTGCATCTTCAAACATGTTTAATATGTCCTGGGTTACAATGTGGCATGTAACCAAGCTATGTACTTTACTCCCATCTACATTATTCCTGATAAACTGGTAATGGTGGGTGTTGTGATCCGATTTGAACCTAGAAAAGCAAAGAAAGCTAAATTTCTGTGTATAAACCAGAAAAAACCATATAAGATTCAAAATATAGAGATTAAATGAGATTAAAACCAAACGAGGGTAGATGTTGGTGCCAAAAATTGCTCTATTTTATTTAATAAAATAGAGGAAGAAAAGAAAGAAAGAAAGAAAGAAAGAAAGAAAGAAAGAAAGAAAGAAAGAAAGAAAGAAAGAAAGAAAGAAAGAAAGAAAGAAAGAAAGAAAGAAAGAAAGAAAGAAAGAAAGAAAGAAAGAAAGAAAGAAAGAAAGAAAGAAAGAAAGAAAAGAAAGAAAAGAAAGAAAAGAAAGAAAAGAAAGAAAAGAAAGAAAGAAAGAAAGAAAGAAGAAAGAAAGAAAGAAAGAAAGAAAAGAAAGAAAGAAAGAAAGAAAGAAAGAAAGAAAAGAAAGAAAGAAAGAAAGAAAGAAAGAAAGAAAGAAAGAAAGAAAGAAAGAAAGAAAGAAAGAAAGAAAGAAAGAAAGAAAGAAAGAAAGAAAGAACAGAAAGGAAAGAAAGGAAAGAAAGGAAAGAAAGGAAGGAAAGGAAGGAAAGGAAGGAAAGGAAGGAAAGGAAGGAAAGAAAGGAAAGAAAGGAAGAAAGAAAGAAAGAAAGAAAGAAGAAAGAAAGAAAGAAAGAAAGAAAGAAAGAAAGAAAGAAAGAAAGAAAGAAAGAAAGAAAGAAAGAAAGAAAGAAAGAAAGAAAGAAAGAAAGAAAGAAAGAAAGAAAGAAAGAAAGAAAGAAAGAAAGAAAGAAAGAAAGAAGAAAGAAAGAAAGAAAGAAAGAAAAGAAAGAAAGAAAGAAAGAAAGAAAGAAAGAAAGAAGAAAGAAAGAAAGAAAGAAAGAAAGAAAGAAAGAAAGAAAGAAAGAAAGAAAGAAAGAAAGAAAGAAGAAAGAAAGAAAGAAAGAAAGAAAGAAAGAAAGAAAGAAAGAAAGAAAGAAAGAAAGAAAGAAAGAAAGAAGAAAGAAAAAGAAAAGAAAAGAAAAGAAAAGAAAGAAAAGAAAAGAAAAGAAAAGAAAAGAAAAGAAAAGAAAAGAAAAGAAAAGAAAAGAAAAGAAAAGAAAAGAAAAGAAAAGAAAAGAAAAGAAAAGAAAAGAAAAGAAAAGAAAAGAAAAGAAAAAAAAAGAAAAGAAAAAGAAGGGTGGCTTCCAAAACTTAGCTGGTACAATAAGGAAAAGTCACTGAATAGACAGCTTCTTTCCCACACTCTTTTCTTAAGGATCTGCTTTCTGAACTACAATCTTGTTTGCATTTACATTAATTCTGATACATTACATCAGAAAACAGATTGGATCAGATATTTCTGACCTTTAATATGGAGGGATTGAAAGGTAAGAATGAAAATATAAGTATTTCAATGATCCTTTTTTTTTTTTTTAATGGAAAACAGGCTGGTATCAAATCTATATGGAGGTGAGAGGAAATCCAGCTGGACTGTGAAGGAATGGAGGAGTGTACAAGGTATATTTTCCTTTTGTAGCTTTATGATTTTTGCAACCTTTACCCAGTCTCAATCTGACACTCCCACAAGTAAACTTTCAGGTACTGAAAGGATGCACAGTGAGATAACTTCACATTACTGCATATTCAAAAGAATCATTATGTGACAGCAATCTTAAGTATTCCAAAAACATTTTACTGTGAGATATGAATGTAAGAGAATTCATTGAAAAAGCACTTAAAAACTAATTATTCCAACTTCTACCTTCCTATTCCATCTTCAGACTTCTAGCACCTGAGAAGAAATCATCATACTGCTAGAAAACAATGTTGCAGTAAACAGACACCTTAAAAGGATAATTACATACTTATTGAAAAAAAAAAAAAATTGAACTGACTTTTATACATCCAATGTAGAAGTTACTGTGAAGAATCTGCAATTATGCCCATGTGAAGAAATGTCCATTTTCACCATTTAGCTTACTGAATTTGAAATCTACAGTGGTTCTCATCCTGGAATACAAGTTAAAAAAACAATGGCCAGTGTTTGCTTATTTCAAATTATAAAACAGAATCAAAGCAGAAAATTGAAATGTGCCTCTCTTATCTTCCTTAGCACTGTGATGTGAAGAATAAATACCTGATTTTATGGAATTCAGACACTTACTATAAAAGGCTTGCAAAAAAGAAACAAAGCAAAAAAATAGAAAAAAAAAATTACCAGAATATCCCTTACTTCAATACTTTAAAGAATCTTGTGTTGTAAGTGGGTATTTATGCTCAACCTTTGAATTTCATAACCCTTAGAAATACCTTATGTTAGCTTTAGACTTCATATTAATTACTTCATTCTCATTTATGAACTTGTATGTATATATTGTTATTCTTAGTAATACAGACATTCCATATATAATATATACATAGAAATATGTATTACAGATATCAAAAAAAATGTATTACACAAATAAAAAAAAAATTAAAAAACAACAAAACTTAAAGAACTCAAACATTTGATGACGTAGGCCTAGAATTGAAAATAAATGCAACCAAAATCAGGGTAGTAATCAATGGACAATATGCAACCTATAGTTAGTAAAGGACTCATGAGAAGTATCCAAGGGCTAATCACTGCTTCTGCAAAAGGCAAAGAAAGCTTTAACCATGCTGTAGATTTAACAGGAATTAGAGTTTTAGAAAGCTCACTTCAAAATTTAAGAGCCTCCTTTACATCATGTCAAGTACCTAAATAAGTAATTAATAGCTTTTTTAAAAGTAGTTGGAGGCTGGATGTTTGAAGGAGATCTAAATAAAAAAAAAATCAGCATTTAGTATCCTCATGTACTTTTGAGTATCCTTGGGAAGCTTTCTTGCATTTCTTGCACCCAAGACCATTTAAATTCCAGTTTTATATTATTTATAAAAGGGATGAAAAAACACAAAGAGAAGAGGACCAGTGTATATAGAGAGAGGCCATTGCTTCTCTCTGTCCATTCCAAGCAAACTGATTTCCTTAGACAAACTGAGATCTTGAAGCTTATAAGTGAATCAAGATAAGTCTGGTTATAACATAGCTGTAGACAACTATTAAAATGAATGTGAGGATACATTAAATAATGGAAGCCTTTACTATGTGCATAAGAAATTATCCATTTTTCTATCTTCATTTTTACACAAAAAGAATGTCCCCCTTCTATTTAGAGATTGCTGCTGTTTTATATTTGCTTGTGCTTAGCGCAGTGCAAAGACATGCACACTCATGCTTTCTCGCAGATGCTCGCCTTTGTTCTTGTTGTTTTGTTGTTCAATTAATATCAAAGAAAGGTCAATCTGACAATGTATATGGTTGGTGTTTGTGTATGGAAAAACATAATGGGAAACGTGTAGTAACAGAAGTCCCATGTGCTAAAGAAAATGTTAAAAAGCCTCTCCTTAGTGACAAAGTGAGATTCATTTGTACTGCTTAAGTACCCTACTACAAAAGCAGTCTTGGACTTCCATGGGACTACTATGAATATGTTTATAATATGATTAGGCAGGCAAAATGCTCCTAAAGTGCTGCATCACTAGTCTTGTGACTGTTATACTGCTGTAGTGGGACCTCTTAGACTTCTAGTGGGCTGAAATAGCATTACTTATAAGTGTACTTATATCTTACTTAAAATGAAGAGAATCTTGCTGGCTGATGTCATGAGGCTTGAAGAATGATATTAGTGTTATGAATGGTGACAGATTTTTGCTCACTTTACTTCTGTGACTCAAATGGCAGCATTACTCCACAATTTTTGAATCCCATAGAATGGAGTTCAAAATAAATCCCTGCTCGCTAAAAAATCGAAAACACTTACTGATCAAACAGATTAATTTAATGCACATTTGTGAACCACTAATATGGTATTCTCCTGGGGGCAGTGGAAGTATTGCTGTGGGACTACCATCCATGGTGCTACACCACAACTGTTAGAATTTTTGGAGACTTCTAGATTTGCATTTTCTTTGTAGTTTCATTAACATAATTTGAAAACAGACTTAATTAGTGTTTTAGCACTATTCATTTTGTTTTATTTTTATTTTTTTAAATTCCTGAAGAGATGTTTTTTCAATGGGATAAGATATTGAGTTGACAACCCTGAAAAATCAACCTCCCTTTGAAGCTATACAATTATTCTGTACAAGGCTATTACAAACCAGTTTTACTGATCAGGGTGGGGATTTCTTTAGTTTTTGTTTTATTGCCATTTTTACTATCTCTTTGTTGATCTGCTGTGACAGATCTTGTTATGAGTTCCTAAATGTGTGACTGTCTGGGCTTCATCCTCCACTAGCTGTTAAGAAAGAACTTTCAGGAAAATAACCTGTTAAGCTCTCTTAAATCAGGCAAACAGAATTGGTGTTACTGCTCAAAATAAATAGACTATTTTTCCTAAGGATGAGATAATAGTAGTTATTTTCATGCTTTTCCTCTCCATGATAAGCTTTGTTTAGCATTTTTCCATGTATTCTGTTTATGAAGTTTTGCAGTTTGTACAAGTATATTGTTCTAATGGAATACTGCTAATAGTCCTGAAAATGCTTTTTTCTCCACCAAAACTTTCATCATCATTTCTGTTTATGATTGTTGCACTCCTGTTTTTTCCCTAAGTTTATTTCTTTTCTCTTCTGGTCAGACTGATCTTGGTAGAACAATTTCTTCTCTTTATTTATTTTTTTTATTAGTCTCTGCCTTTACAGACAAACATGTCAGTTGGTATCACATATTATGATTTTACTGGTCCATCAGAACCAAGAATTAGATTTTCTGCTCATTTTATGCAGAACATCAAACAACCAACAGATGGAAAAAATACCATGTTAGGTATTACTTCAGTAGATATGAATTAGAGACCTGAAGTTGAAAGGGTCTGTATCCTTCTACATTTTTTCTTCTCATATAGTTTTCTATTTAAATTAATTTGTTACTATAACATAAAAATAATTTTTGCAAAATAATCTAACCACCGAAGTAGTAAAAATGAAAGAAAAAATAGTCTACTTACAAATACACTTCATTATTTTATTGTAAATAAATGATGTTGCATTGAAAACATCAGTTGTGAAAGATACTGAGAATTTAGGCATAAAAATAGTAAGCAAAAGCTACAAGACATTTGCATATGTCAGATAACAAACATCACCCAAGAATTTCCTGTATGGTATCCTTAGCCTTATTTGGACAGTAATGCAGCACTAAAATTTGTGTTCCTAATGAATCATAGATACATAAAATCCTTATGCAGCTGATTGCATGTCTTTTAAGCCCTTTAGTAAAACTACTTCTGGCTCACGCAGAGCACTATCAGGCTGTGGAAAGGTGTGTTGCATTAGATGCTGGAGACCAAGTGCCAGATTTCCAGCAGGAGTAAACTGCTGTAGCTTCATGGAAATGAATCACAGTGGCCACTGCAAATGTAGTAGCAGTGGGAACTTTGGAGAGGGAGCTTGCTGAGCACTGATGATCTGAGGTACCTCTTGTGCATGTTAGAGGGCAGCTTGCTAATCAGAAGTTATTAAAACAGTTGTTTGAAATGTTGCCACTGGACAGGATCTTTCTAAGCAAATGAGTAATCCCAACAGTACTAATGATATGAATTTATCACAGAGGTTCTTTTTGCATGTTTTGTAGTTTCCAATCTGTTACAGGAAAATGGTGGTGGCTGGCTGGATGTTTGTTTTGTTTTTTTTTAATGAACATTTAAAGTACATAATTTTACTTCATTTGTGCCAGAAAATTGCCCAAACACCTTCATTAGAAATAAGCAAATCTGTTCAATACTATCTGAACAGCAGGCAGTAGATGCTTTATTGAACAGAGAAGATTTAACAAACCTTATCCTGTACACGTCCTGTACTATCAGTCTGTTTATGTGCTCACAAGTTTAAGGAAAATATAGGTGCTGCTACATAATAAACAGTGTCTCCCTACCCTTCTTTTTTATCCAGGTGGTTGATTATATGGTATGGGATATTTTTGCAGGTGGTATAGAAAACCATATATAGCAGCTGTTGTACCCACTGAGCAACACTTTGCTAAACCACACAGCACCAATCACATATAACAGCTCTAATGACTCAAGTGGTATCTTTACTATGTATCTTTTTTCTTTTAACATTGAAAAATAGCTTTCAAAAAGGCTTTTACCGGCCTCTCTTTATTTTTTTGTTTGTTTGTTTGTTTGTTTGTTTTGTTTGTTTGGTGTGGTTTTTTTGTTTGGTTTGGGTTTTTTGGGTTTTTTGGGGGGTTTTTTTGGTTGTGTGATTTTTTTTTTTTTTTTTTTTTTTTTTTTGCATGGTCTGTTAAGTAAAAGGAAATAAATATTCAGAAGAAACAAAAGTGATTTTAAAAACCCACAATAATACAAATCCAGATAGGATAGCAAAAATGAACTGTGGCATGGATGGCTTGGCATACTGCCACCAATCCTTGGCAGAAATCACTTGCTGCTGGCACTGGAGATGTTAGATGTACTAGCCACTGGGCCCCTGCTATAAACATTTTACTATGCAGAATCAGTATTGACATACTGCATAAACAACTGGATGATCCTTGGACAAAAATGATAGCAAATAGCACTTCAATAATTTCACATAAATCTGAAAATATAATCATGCTTGACATTACTTTTAGTATTGTATCTGAAGGCCCTTATTATCACTGGGCACCATTAAATTTAGTCTGTTGAACATCAGTCTTGTGTTTTCTTTTCCTATGAGTATGACTGGTGCAAAGAATGCAGCAGTACAAAAATTATCTTCAGTTGGTACCCTGTGGGAAGGTATCCAGGGTATTTGTTGCCCTTAGTGCAATTAACAGTCATATTGATCACTTGCTTATTTCAATTAACAGTAGATAAACTGTCTGATTACCATCCCTGCTGTAATTAATGAAAGTAGACATTAACTGTTGGTAGAACAAAATAACTGCATCTCTACCACCTGTACTTCTTGCTTGGGAGTGTGAGATATGTTATGACCAAGTTTTTTTTCAGAAATAGGCAGTAGATTAAGAAGTTTTCATAACTATAGTGTAGTTTTGTAGTAGAAATCACTGCTTACATATTTTCCTCAATTTTTATAGAGAAATTAATATATTTAAGAAAAAGATTGTCCATACTTGGATTCCCTGAAATTCCTCATATTTTAGATAATGAGAGAACTGCTTCTGTCTCATAAAAAAAACCAATATTTTTGCTTCTTTCTCATGAAACACTGTTATAACACAGCTCACCATTATTGCCAGGTTTATGTGAAAGACTCATAAGATCACGTGCTTGTGCTATAACTCCAAGCTCTTGAAGTCTAAGGCTGGTGCTCCAAGTCCTCTAAATCCCTCTAAGGATGTGGACTCCTACTCAGCTGGAAGCTGTCAAATCACTGAAGAAGATTTAAACTACCACATACAGTATTGCTTCCTGCTGTGGCTGATGAAGAAGATACACAGTAGCTTTACATTGTGACATTATCATTTTCTTTCTTGTAATAATAAAGTGTCCTCTTCTGTGCAAAAAGAATTTGACATCCTTGTCAGTGCTTTGCCTTTGATAGGTACAGTTAAGTGATACTAACCATGGATAAGTTTTCTAATAGAAGGAAGCAGACCAGCTTCACATCTCGCATTGCAGTGGGGTGGGTGAAAAAATGCAAACTGATGTTGGCCAAGACAGACACTGATGAAATAGATGGACTGTGTGATGTATGCATTTTTATGTCTCCAAAATATATGAAATTGAGTGGAAGAGCTACTCTCAGCATTAAATTATTTAGATTACCTAAAGGAAAAAAAAGGAAAAAAAAGAGAGAGAAAAGCAAAGGAGGTGGCATATATAAATATACATTCATTTATATGAATTTACTAAGCAGTAAAAGAAATTTGAATTTTTCCTGATTCTGGTCATGCTTTATATTTTTTAGGTATCCAAGGATTTTTTTTTTTTGCCCTTTTCTTTTTCTTTTCTACCACTAACAGTTCTTTCAGGAATACATTGACAGCTTTGAGCTGATAGAGAATAATTATAATCAGTGTAGTAGATATAAAGTCACAATGAGAAGGGAATTCATGTTTACAGTAGTGGGGACCACACACTGTGATAGTTTGCATTAGAAACTCAGCAGGGGGAGTGTGAAAAGCTGTAGCATTATAGTAGATATGGGGGCTTTTTGGCATGAATAGGTCATGTGTGTTCAAGTACCTGTCTAACATGTAACAATCACAAAATATTATCATATTCAGCAGGAACATTCTTGCTGCTGCATTGAATATGTAACCTCTTAAAATCCCCTATGCTCTCAAAAAATGAAAAAGATACAGCATCAAATAATGGATTCCCCTTAACCATATCAGTAGTACATTTCAGAATACATTGCCACAAAAAGAGGAGACAGAGGCATACAAAGGAACATATCAAAACTGCATGGAACAGGTGTTATGTCAGAGCAAGGTTGTTCCTTCAGGTAAATAAAATCTTTTAACCAAAATGCAGAAACAAATACATAAAACACAGTTAACAACCAAAGCTTTACATCTAAGCTCTGAAAAAAAAAAGTTAATATCATAGTGAGAAGAAGCTTATATGACTCAAAAACAGGTTAAAAAATCCAGAAAATATTTTCTGGGGAGATACAAACATGCAGCAAAGATTTAAGACTGTGATAAGTCCCTTTAGTTTCTAATTTCTTTCTTCACTGTTTTTTACTTTGAGCTTATGAGGTGAACTGTAAGCAGTTCAAAATTACAAACAAATCTCTAAGAGACAAGAGATCAAGCAGCAAAAGTTTGACATCAAAGTCTTTTTTTACAGTAGCAAAACCTATATTTTATGCCTGTTATTACAACACCATGTTGGAAGAATGCTAAGGTTACAAAGAAAGGCATTTAAAATTTGAGAGCTAGAAGAAATACTTTTCTACTTTGCCCAGCAAAATGGACGGGTGCACCTCAGGCCCATGCACCTAATGATCAGAGCACTTGGAATTTAAAGGAATAGATTAAATCAATTTTAGGTTGTACACCAAAGTGGCTTAGAATTAGACATCTTACATTAGTGGAGGTGAATCACAGAATCACAAATTCCAGCCCTAAGTGTCCAAAGAACTTCTTCCATTGACTTCAGAGTCAACAAGCATTTTGGAAAACAAAACTGCCACTGAGAAAGTGAGGAATAGCCCATTAGAAACACTTTTGAAGAGATAGCTGTCTACAGCATGAGAGACAACCTGACCACAGTGTTAGCAGTCAGCTGTCTTAAACACATTGTGTTTTCTTCTTTGCCACAGCTAATCTCAGTAATCACCACACTAGTGTAAAAGTACTTGATATAATATAACCAAAAAAATCAAGAAATCAAGAAAGAAGTGTGGGTAGATAGCAAAATTAAATAAATTTGCTCCACACCTTGTCCTAACTAAAAATGACAGAGGAAATAAACTTCCAGACAGGAACCTGATCACTCCACTTCTTAATTGTTTGATTTTACTTTTTCTACTTTGGTCTATTCCATATAGATTTCTTTGTTACATAAAGATATAGCTCCTATTAGAGTGGATGCAAGTTAACAAGCTATTTGTTCTTATTTTGGAGGAATAGTTGCCTTTAATTTAGCTGATAAACATACTGATATATACTGATGTATGCCTGTAAGAGCCTGCTTCTAGTCATCTTCATCATCAACTATGTCCTGACAAACCCTAATGCTCAACTTCATGGCTACATTTTAGCATCACCCACATACTCATGTGCCAGATGTGAACTGACAGACATGTTCAGAGTTCTGACTTTAAGTCCCAAGAAAACACTAGCAGTGGGTCATTCCCAAATACCATTTCTCCCTACAGAAATTTGGGACACTTTTCCAAAATGGTAAACTAGGCCTAAGTCTCTCTTCTACAAGATAAGATATAAGACCATGTCCCAAGTGAACACAATAAAAGACAGGCTACAAGGATTTCTGAAGCAGGCATTTCTCATTCCTGCTTGTGCAATTTGCTCTGCTATGCATCAAGTAAGACTCACTGAAGCAAAGAATTCAATCTTTCCAAGTAAATGTCCTAAGCACTGGTTCCGAGGGAAAAAAAAAAAAAAATGTGGGGGAGGGCATTTCCACCTACCCTTCCTTTTTTAAGAGAGGTCTGGAATGCCAAACTCTCAAAGAAAGGGCTTTGATGCCTATCCCCAGAATAAAGTGGAAAATAAATGAATCTTTTAAGGGAGGGAAACTGGTAGTCAAAGTTAGGGGTCAAATCACCTAAGAAGGAACTTAAATATTGGCAATATTCAAAATGTTTCTTTCAATCTAATTCA
Source organism: Vidua chalybeata (assembly GCF_026979565.1). Taxonomy (NCBI): domain Eukaryota; kingdom Metazoa; phylum Chordata; class Aves; order Passeriformes; family Viduidae; genus Vidua; species Vidua chalybeata. Next base: position 51,465,627 of record NC_071531.1, on the reverse strand, counting down.
AGGACAGAAAAAAATTATAGTCATATGCATCATTTAGGAGCTGAGAGTTTCAGGAAAATAAAGGATGTCTAAAATGTGTCTTAAATATTTTTTGGCAGTCTAGACAGAGGAAGATCTGCCAGCAAAGCACAGCCTATACACTTCATGGACGGAAAATGTAGATGCAAGCTACTATTAAACAAAATAAGGTAAAAGCACGTGTTTTAGCACTGACCCTTGATTATCTCAAATGTTTTGACAAAACATAACTGCAATTGAGAGAGCAGTACTTTCTGCTAAGGAGCAACAAGGACCTGCTGCAGGTAAGTAGTGATTCAGTTCAGGCATAGTGTCCTTACCTGAGAGAAACAATACTTCAGCAAATCCTCTCTCTTCTTCCATTTCCCATGTTGGTAGAAGCTGTAGCAGACTTCAGTGTGCATTTATTTCAGATGTTAGATGCATGGATTTTGTTTTCTTCTTGTTATACTGGGAAGTGAGTTCTCCCTAGCTACTAAAGTTTCATTCTTCTGTGACCATATATGAGCTGTGTTTATATTTTTATGGCTTTTTATATTGTCTGTTTTCAAGGTCTTTGCTATCTTGAGTTTTTACTCTTGGAGATTACTATTATACGGCACACAATCCTAGAAAGAATGTAAGGTAAGAGCCTCCCTGATAACGTGGAGCCATGACTTCAATACCTCTATCTTTTCTTAGTGTTCAAAATTAAATTTTCTTGCTTGTATGAAAATGATTTTACCACTGTGCGGTACCAGACAGAGACATTTTCATTTCTTTCAGTCAGATATTATAGTCAGATATTATGCAGTAAAAAGATAGAGTTACTGAAAGAGGAACAGAGGTAGAGAACAAGCCCCCACTGTTGGGTGTTTTGGTTTTGTTTGAGCTTTTCTGTTGTTAGGGTGGGTTTTTTGTTGGATTTTTGTTGTTGTTGTTGTTGTTGTTGGTTTGATTTGGTTTAGGTTTGGTTTGTATTCTATTTATATGAGAGAAAGCCACAGCTACAGTTCCTAAAACTACTACTGTTTGCAATGTGTTTAATGTAAATTAAGTACCAAACTCTGCAAAACTCCTCCCGTGATTGTCCATATTTGCCAAAGGTCCTAGCAGGAAGGCATAGTAAAATAGGATCTGGTAACACCTCATACTACTGTAATTCTCTAACAGTCAGACCATGCTTCTACTATAATATTCCTGAAATTAAACTGAACTTACCTAATTAAATGGAAATATTTCATAAACTCCATTAAAATGAACTTCAGTATAGAATTTATGCCACATCTAGAGTTCACCACACACTAATGCACAAAATTAAAATATTTCTTTTCCTCAAGACAGTTCTGCATGAGTTCTCATTGTTACATGCCCAGCACAGTATCCTCTGTGTTCAATTTCAGAACCAGCAAGTAACAATAAGAAAAAGCTTAAATTCTGTAGATAGCTAAATAAATTAAATATGTCACAACTCCTAATTACCAACACAACAACTAAAATTTGGTTTGTATAAGCAACATTCTATGTGATACATTCATCTGTGCTAGCTATCCTAATTGCCTGGGCTGAGATTATAATTTGGCGAAAGTAAGGTATTATGTTGCATTACTCCATAGCTAAGAGATTTTTTTTCTAAAAGGTGACAAAGGAATAGTACTAGAGCCACCCATTCATCTCTATCCCCATTAATATTGACATTTGGAAGAAAAAAATGCATGTTCATTGAAATGAACCATGTTTGATATCTGAAGGCTGATTTATTTCATATGAAAAACTAAACTGTGTTGTAAGGATTTGTGTACAATGCAAACCTGTTGAACACTTGATGGAGCATAGCAAAAAAAAACAAGAAGCGTTCTTTAAGGAAAAATGCTGGCAGCAACACTGCTCTGGTCTGATTGGTACATTACTAGTCCTGGCTGTGATAGAAGAACACCAGTGTCAAGGAAATCTCACTTTGGCTAAATCCAACTTTCTTATAAGTGAATGAGTAGCTGTGGGCTGAGGTTGCTTACAAAACACCATGTGGCTTTTGCCAATAAAGTGATGAGGATTATTTTCCGAGAGACAATGAAGGCCCAGGTTGAAGAAGAAGATTAGACCCTGATTTATAAAATTACACAGAATTAAAAAATCAATTAATCTCATTAAAAAAAGGAAAAAATATATATCCTCTGAAAACAGCCTGAGAGAGCTGGAGTTGTTCAACACGGAAAAGAGAAGAGTCCTTATGGCAGCCTTACAGTACTTGAAGGGGACATATATGGCATTTGGAAGAGGGGCTTTCTACAAGGGCATGTAGTGATAGAACAAGGGGGAATGAATTCAAAGTGAGAGAGGGTAGATTTAGGTTAGATATTTTGAAGAAATTCTCCTCTGCATGGGTAGTGAGACACTGAAACAGGTAGTTCAGAGAAGTTATGGATATCCCATCTTTGGAAGTGTTCAAGACCAGGTTGAATGGGGCTCTGAGCAACCTGGTCCAATGGAAGGTGTCCCTGCCCATGGCAGGGGCTTGGAACTAAGTGATATACAAGGTCCCTTCCAACTCAAACCATTCTGGGATTCTGTGATTTAACTTTGTATAACCAATAGCAGTTGATCAAGCCAATTTAAAGCTGGGAGCTTCCAGGGAATAGGAGACCAAATTCTATTCATCTGCTGAATACTGAAATACCAGGACAGAGACATCAGAAATAAAGTATTTTCATGTAACTCTTGTTAAGAGCCACAGTTGCATTTCTGTTAAATATAATCGTCTAAATAAAAATGCAAGTTAAGGCTTATGAGAAAGGAACAGAACCAGACAATATATTTGGCAAGTAGTAAACAAATGAACTAATAAAAAGACTGGGCTTCAATCACACAGAAGTCTTATTTTTGCCAGATCAAATGGTATTGATCAAATGGTAGATATTATCTATAAAATCCCTTCCTTTAGAAAGGATGTGCATTTGGTAAAAGACACACAATTTCTCAAAATATATTCTTTCATGTGTATTTCATATATTCATGTGTAATTAAACTAAGCAATGCAATGCCACAGGATGTTCTGAAGGCCAAATATCTAAGTGAGCTTAAAAAGAAATATAACAAGTGCATGGAATATAAGTCTGGGACTATTAAAACTGTCATTCCTGACTTCACTCTTGAATCTGAGAATTTCCAAAGCCATTTATTCATGTATGTTAAGAAAGCTAACCAATAAAGTAGTTTCTTTGCTCCTATACCCTTTCACATGCAAACTGGAAGAAAAATCCTGGGTTACATTGACCTGTTGTCTCTTTCTTTATAAGTCCTTTGTAATTATATTATCGCCAAGGCCACTTAGACACTCGGACATTTAAATATTTGAAGTAAGTTAGCTGAAGCCTGTGATTCAAGACCTAAAGGCTGACATTGCTAAATTTACTTTGTGAGTCCTACAAGAGAACAGGAACATTATGCGAACTGGTTACTGATTAATACTCAAAATACTCAACCTGCAAGATCAGTCACAATCAACCCTTCCATAGACCACAGTTTCATCCTACCCAGCCTAAAGTATCACACACACAGTTTTTTTTCATACATATATATGTATGTGTGTGTGTGCGTGTGCATATGAAATTTATATATATAATAATATCAATTACTATATTAGGGCAGATTAGATATAAAAAATATTGCTCCCTGAAATGTATATTCATTTTAATATTAGACAGTTGCTGAATAAAAGGGAAGAATAATCAACATGAAAAAAATTCTCAACTTTTCCTTCCTGCAGCAATACAGTAATTTCTGAGCTACTTTCTGGATACATTCTCTTCTCTTAGTCCCTTTCTCTTACCTTTTGGCTTCACCAGGATCCAGATTTGACAGAAGAGCTGGGAGTTGTCCCTTAGCCTCTTTGAATCCCCTAATTTCTGCTAGCAGGAGCTCTGAACCAGTTCCATAACTACTGTACAAAATGTGGGCACTTCTATCTTATCCTCTTGTCTTCTGACACAGAAAAAGTCTGATTATTTAATCATGTGCCTTCACATGAAAACCCCAATGTCCTGATCCTCAGAAGGAGGAAACAACTCTAAACACATATTTATGTGGCTATTTCAGTAAGGCCCTAAATCTTCCCTTTGAGGTTTACCAGCTGAGCCATCAACCTAATAAAATATAACAAATGGTGCAATTTGGAGCTTCTCTGGAAAGTAAGCATAGCACTGAATGTAAACTGATAGCACTCAGAATCCAAAATTAAATCCACCTTCCTGCTGCAGGGATAAAGGACTCTAATAGGTCTGTAGTTCAAAGACTTCCAGCCGAGTGACATTTAGGAAGCTTTTTACTTATTTTATTTAGAAACATTTTTACTTGGTTAGCCACCACTTCCAATTAAGACCCTGAAATTAATGGGTTGAAACCCCAGCTCATTTTTTAAAAAATAAAGTAGCCTTTCAGTTATGAGCTTTATTGTCTTTTTTTTTTTTTTTTTTTACTAACTAGAATTGCTCTCAAAATCTTTCAGAAATAAAAGTAATTTAAGAAGCTGTTCCTTGATGCATTTCAACTATTTGATTCCAGCTCCCAGCTTTGACTCCATAACTGGCTACGTGTAGACAGGCTTAGTGTATGTTAACATATCAAACATGGACATAAATTTGATGTGTTAGCAGGTCTACTCTGATTAAACTTAGGATCAAGAACTTAATTGCATCACTATATAAGCATAACCTTTATTAGATTACTAACCTGCAGAGAAGGGCAAAAAGGCAAATGTGTCTCTGTTCATATGATTTTACATTGTTTAGTCTTATTGACTGCACCCTGTTCAGCCTCAGTAACAGTTACTTCTTTGGAGTGATTGCATAGAGAACATAATCCTTCAATTTATAAAATCTGAATAAACTTATCTTGCACCTGTCACCTTCTGTTAAGTGTCAGAACAATTTAATTGGTTCTGGAAACAAGTGGTCTGGATCTTGTCCTATATGGTTGTTATCATAATTGAAATTAGAAGTCTGTTCAAAAACCAAATACTTTAACACTTTTTACATAGGCTATTTGGGAACAGAACCTTTTTCTAATAGGATTCTCCTTTCCTCTGAGTGGGTTATTAGGCAGCATGGAAAAATGAACTCTAGTGGCCAAATGGATGAGACTTTAGCCAGGAGAAGACCCTGGGAACCTGCTGAAAAGAAAAGAGGCTATATTAGAAAACAGCCTCCAGCATGGTGGTATGGAGACTTTGACTTTGACTTAGAGGCTCTGTTCTAGTGTTGCTAACTGCCTCGGGCAGCTCCGTGAAAAGCAAGATGAAAGGGAAAGGTGTGTCCTTCCTACACAGAAGACTAGATCTTATTCAAGTAAAGATGAATTTTACTTCTATATTTATTGTAATACAACATAGATTTGGAAGATATTTGGAACATTAATTTAAAAGGAAATGTGCTGTAGATCCACTAGAGGACTGTCTGATTCAGAGTCCCACAACAAAGACCCTTGATCATATTAAATATTCACAGGTTTCAGACAAAAGGCCTTTAAGGGTATTCATCTCTCTGTACTCCAGTATTTAGTAAAAATAGCTCCTGTCTCCAACAAGATCAAAAAATTCAAGTTAATTTAATAGCCACTCCATGAATGAATACTTTATCACATGGGTCTGATGCTTGCAGTTTACCTCATTTCATGATCTGTGCCAGTCTGGTTCTTGAATTTGGGTTTTTATCTTCAACCTGGCTCCTGTGTATCATTTGGTCTAAGGCAAAAGGAACAGATTACTAGATCTCAGTTTTATATGCACTACATTTTTTTTTTTAGAAAATAATACAAAGATTTTATTAAAAGTAAATATTCTATTAGAAATGTAATTTTAGCTTTTTTGAAAAGAGCAGAGTTTGAACATATGTTAAACTATTAAAACTTATTACACAGTTTAAGATAAACACAATAAAAAGTCTAATGCTTCAACCAAAGATGCTTTGCCTTAGTAGCCTCTAATCATTCTTGAAAGAAAAATGAATAGACTAGTTAGTGTTAAAAGAATATTTTACTATTCATAAAAGTATAATAAATTATTATTCTTTTCTGTGCACAGTGCTTTAATTAAAAAATATACTTTTCTTCTCAAATATGATAATGTGCTTTGTGTGATGGATTAAAAGCCCCTGAAATTCTACATGTCACAGAAAATAAACTCCTTTTCTTTTTCTAATTAAAGAAATTAATGTTGGTTACTGTTACAATATTAAATGTTTGATGGACTGAATGAGATGACATTAGATTATCTTTAAGCCTATTTGTTATAAAAGATGAATGGCAAATACAAATTCAAAACACATCAAAGTCCACAATAACTTTTTAGAAAAAAAGAAGGAAATAAAATGTAAATATGTTTGTTACATTGTTCCTGCTTTGGCCTCTTATATGTACTTACTTAATGTGCAATTCATAAAGCACAACTAATTCTGATGGTTTGTTTTACAATGCAGAAGGTTTAAAAAACTTTCTATGGCAGTTCATGGATTTCCATGTAAAGGCAAAATATTATCCACATGAAAGCAAAAAGAAAATATCCTTTTTGTTTTTTTACCTACAGAGTAAACAAAGGTAGCTGGGTAATAACAGAGAAAGATGAGGAAATTTTATAAAACGTGGATGGGATTAGTCTCACCTAGTTTTTGAGGTATGTTAAAATCTAGTTTGCATTTAAGTTGATTTTCCTGTGTTCCTGCTGTAACCGGTAAAGATAAATAGCCATCTCTGAAAGGCAGTTCCTCGGTGGTGGTGTGTAGAACGTGTTTGCTCTTCTGGTTCTTTTACATTTATCTAGATTAATTTTCAAACCAATGTCTTCCAGAGTGTATACTTTTCTCTGCATATGCAAAGGTAGGCGAAGAGCTCTATTCAGCTGTCCACTGATTTCTTTTTTAATGTCCTAGGCTCTACTTCTGACTTCCATCAACACTTCCAGACACCTCCCCGAAGAGTCCAGTAGCATGCTAGACTTGGCAGATATTCTTGGACACATTTTAGGATGTATTAGACTCATACAAGTCAAGCTCAAGATGATCAGTTAAATCTTAGATGAATTGAACAGGAATTGGTTCCTCTATATTTAGATATCTACAGCTACATGTCCTCTGGATTATCTAAATTCCTATTCAACTCTAGTGCAAATAGCAGATGAGATGCACCTAACCTCATTCTGTTTGAGATGCCCTAAGCTCTCAGAAGCAATAACATGAAGCCAACAAGTCTTGAAGGAGACTTGAACCCTTCTGGAGAAGCAGTTATAAACCAGGTGGAATAACCTTATGGCATATAAAATTGCAGAGGTTTATGTGTCACCAGATTATTTTTTTCCCTCATCACTGCAGATCATGAGGTGTAGAAGAATTATTTTTCTCATTCCAAAGAGATCATCTACATTTCGTCCCCTGAACAGCTCTCCAGATTTTGGTGACTATACGGTCTAGAATTCTATTAGTTGTAAAGGAAACCTATATACTCTGCTTCAAGGTGGAGTCTGCCTTATTCTGAAAGCTGATCTCACTCAAAGGATGTAGGATGAGCAGAGTTTCTCCTCTGAAGTGACAGAAATTCCATCATTTCTGTTATTGATGAAGTAAGGGTCAACATAATTAACCCCTAAAAACACAGAATATCAAATATTCATATAACAGGAAGTGCTAAAACATTTGTGGGCTAGGAGAGATTTTGAAGCTGCATCTAGATTTATCTGTTGAGGGACATTAGCAACCAAATCATATTAAGGTCCTCTTCAAAACAATGATTCTCATACATTGTATACTTTTTCTGAAAACCAAGATACGGATAAATGCTTGTTAATCAAATTATAAGCATTTTATTGTCTGGCAACATATATCTCTAGCTTGAAATTTTTTCATGAATTCTCTGCTAAACCTAGTAAGTCCATCTAAAAACTGAGGATGTCCCCAGACAACGTTATATAAAATCACATAGCTTCAAAATTTATGTACAACCCTCCAACTTTTATTTCAATTAATATGCACTATACACAAAAAGTTTATGTAGAACTAAATATCTCCATCTAATTTGGGAAAAATAAAATTTATGGTAGCTTTTTCAATAACTTGAAGTATCAAGTGCCTAGTGCTTTGTTTTGTGTTATGTTGTTTTTTTTCTGTTTCTTTGTTTGTTTTTTTTCCCTAAATATCACAGTAAAAGCAGAGTTAAGCATATATCATATAAACACCGATGTAAGCATATGTGTATACTTGTATATGAGACACTGTTCCACAAGATAAGCGCAGCAACAGAACTTCCCACTTACATCAGAAAAATATTAATATTTAAAACTATTGCATGCCTTTATCTCCTGCTGATAAGGATTTTCCTTAAAAAAGCTGTTAAGAGATATTTTGAACAGATGGTAACTGATTTGTTCTATCTTGCATCTCTTCCCAACTGCCATAGAGCTTTACCATTCATTAATCTTCCATAGACTTCCAGTAGCACAGCAACTAAATTACACACATACACACTCTGAGGCCAGGACTGCTGTCAAGCCTAAAATTAAACTGAAGTGCACCATGCCAAGTCTTTTAACAAAACTCTCCTATAAAACAGTTAGAAAAATAAACATTTAGCTTGGAGCCTGACCCATGAACATTCAGTCCTAAAAGGGAGAGCACCAGTTGGTCATTACATTTAGGGCATCCTATGAAGCAAGTTGAGCTGTGATTTGTCAGTGGGAATAAAACCAGAAAACATCTGGTTCGAATTCACCTTGACTCATTAAGGTTTAAGGAGAGAGCTATTTCCTCTGTGTTTGAAGTGACGAGGGGAAAAAATACATTATACCCACAACATCCCCTATGATCCTTGCATTTGTAACAAGGTCTCTACACAGCAGGTGATAACTAAATAAAATTTCAATCTATTTTTTTGGATTAGAAATTAGGCCACAAATTCTAAAATATCCTGGTTGCTTGGACAACAGACATATACATCAAATTCCTAATCTTCCAGGCTTTATTAACAAAAAAATAGCTCTAACATTTCAGTCTCTGAATTCTGCCAAAACTTCCACTCAAGTTTTTTTCAAACATATTTTTTAAACCTAAAGATGATTGAATTTTTTTTTAAATGTTGTATTCTTTCTCACAAAAGTTTTCATAATTTTGCTCTCCAACATTTCTGAAAATCAATACTGGCAACTATATAGGGAATTCAAAGAGAACTTTGATCCCAGTATCATACAGTGCTGAAAGGCTGGCTTTGCCATTTTGCCCTTCTACCTCCTCCATTACTTTTGGCTGAGGCATACCCAGAAAATACTGTAAAATGACAAACTCAACAATACAAGCAGCAGCAGTTTAGAAGCCTAACTTATCATCTATCTTTTATGGCAGTGTAGATATACATATTACATGTGTGAACAGATGTTCCCAAAATCCAAAACTGAAGTGTTGCAGTGACTAGGAGAACAAAGCTCCGCTGTAAATAATTACATTGTTCCTGCAGTCTATCTCTTCTCTTCTTTATTTCCTTTGTTTTTCCATGGAAAAATAAGAAAGATTACATTCTTACTTCACAAAGTTTTATTTACTAATCTAAATGTTATCTTTCAAATGCAAATTTGAGGTTTTAATTTAGAACTACTACTATCTTTTAATTGCATCAGTTTTAGAGGAGAATTAGTATTAGTGTGCAATCTCTATAATCTCTGTAATTATGGAGATTTCTGCAGTGGGAATCATAGAGCTCTAGATATTATGTATCTGAATTTCTCTGTTTACCCTAATATACTTTTGTTGCAAAATACCTCCAGGTACAGTTATGTAAAGCTGCAATATTAAAATACAAGTTTTCTTGAAATTTATCTTACCACTGAATAATTTTAAATATCTTTGCTATTATTATTCTGTTTAAATCTTTGTTTTTATCTAGTGTGTACCTTGTACAGGCATTTCAATATCCAGAGTCTCACACTAATTCAAATTAAAAAAATTAAAATGTTTGGTTAAACCACTCACATCTTCTCAGTATACATATAATGCTGCATACAGTGTTCCTGAAGTATGTAGAACTATTAAAAATCTATACCAGAAAATTACTTGCCATTAAAAAGATATAAATTCCTCTCCAGGCAGTTCCTATTTCTATATATATGTTCTTCTCAAATTTTATTCTTTGTTTGTTGATCTTAAAAAAAAAAATCCACAGCACAATGTGTGAAACCAGCCTGTGAAGAGCTCCTGAACATGAGACTCTTCTAAATTTTCAGAGAGAATGAATCCATGTTCAAAGATTCATGATCTGCTTATTACATCAGCATGAGCTGCAGACTTAGAGGACCTATGACCAGTTGAACTCTGATCTTGGAATTAACAATGCATCTTGGCTTACCTGATAACATACTGGCTATATGTGCTTCATTTTTTGTAATGTATGTAAAGATGAAGGAAGATATAGATATAGATATAGATATAGATATAGATAGATAGATAGATAGATAGATAGATAGATAGATAGATAGATAGATATACACAAATTATAGAGCATGACACTTATAGAAGTGTCATGGTCACACTTCTATTTCTGAAGATTCTTATGGTATCACATAGAATACAACTTTCAATACAAATTTAGTTTATTACCACACCTATTAGTGGAAAATGAATAGTAGGTTATACACGACACTTAATGTATTTACTTTAGTCTCATAAATTTTTCCTGGGAAGAAAAAAGAGGATATTTTTGAGACATTTCTATCACATGGCTATGCAGCAGGGAACCCAGAATAAGAATGTTTCCCAGCTCCAAGTCTCTTTCAGCCTTTTAGAACTAAAATTTATATTTTCATCTACAGAAATTACTTAGCATTTTGATCTCCAGCAATTGCTTAGCATCTAAGGCTGCATCTTGTTGTGAAAAAAACTAATGGGATAATTCTTTGTCATTCAGTGTTAGTAATGCATGCATTCCAAAACATTCATACCCTCCAGTATCAGAAATTGCATCCATATTGTCTTTTGGGATTTTACCTTTTTGAAACTGCCATCATGAGATATTTTTTCTTACTTTTTTGTAACAAACCAGAAAACACTTAAAGGAGTATTATAAAATAACACTACAGACAGTGTACTGCAAATGTTCTCTTGCCCTGCTTAATTTACTAATACAGATGCAGGCCAAAGTATGAGTAGACACTAGACAGATTGCTGTCCAAAGCTACTGCTGGGAAGGAAAGATAACCTTTTGCTCTTTTGGTGAGTAAACTTTGAGTGTGATTTGTATTTAACAAGGGACAATAAAACTGTTCAGTATCTGAAGTAGATGTGGCAAACTACAAAAGATACCCAAATACTGCTTTTTATTGATTTACTAATATAACCCAGTAAATATGATGGCACTTTACAGATAAATAGAAGCCATATCCCTGAGTTGAAAAGCAGGCACTCTAAAACAATTGAGGTAACAATATTATGAAGGTGTTAAGACCTGGATAAAGGGTAAGAGAGAGAATTTTTTCTTACAACGGATTGACAGAGGCTGACAAAATAATGATGTAATTACAGCATTTTGCTATTTTGGTACCAATATGAAAAAGATTATTTTAACGGTATAGAGTAGGTTTTTTGGTTTTTTTTCTTGAAGAAAGTTCAGGAAAAACATTTTATCTCTTAACTTTCTTTGCCTAGTGAGTATGATTACTTTTACAAAATATAATTGCAATAGTATATGTTCTAAAACTAACTTTGTTTAGCACAAATGCTTGTTGTTTTTTTTAACAGTTGAAATTTAAACAAACATTAATCAAAGACAAAATGTTTTGAAGAGACATCATAGCAACATAGTGCATTTATCTGCTAATTGTCTGAGGACAAATTCACAGAAAGTTACTTTTGTTGGCTGGCTAAGGGCAATGAACTTCAGATGGTTTGTTCTGCTGATAATCAAATGACTCATCAGATTGTTCAAGGATTAGGCATCGTTAGATGTTTGATAAATATGTAAGTCTTAATATCAAAGCCTTTTTTGTCCTCAGTGTGAAATATATACCCCTAACCTAGTATATTAATTTGATATTCAAGGGCCACTGTGTGATAAAACATTTTGTTCCCTTCCAAATGGATGTACTTTGGGCATCATGTATGGGGAAATATCTGCAATATTTTCTCAATTTTATTCAGACCTTTCAGGATAATCTAAAAGACATGACAGGAGCTTCCCTAATGTCTTTGGAAGCAGTTTTTCTTTTTCCCTTGTGTGCTTACTATTCTATGACTTTTAAATGTAAATGTGCCCAAACACGTCAATGCAAATATTGGGCAAAAATTTTTATATGTCACGGTTCATATTTCAAATAATAAACTTTCAACTTCTAGTATAAAGCTGCATTTCATACCCTTATTTTTTGCTCTAATTCTCTGTTCTCTGATAGCAAAATTCAATGAATGTCTAAAAGGTGTTCCCTGTAATCTCTTCCCAATTTTTGGAGCATAAAAATTCCTTGTTTTCAATGTTCAACAAGCACTTCTTTTGCTCTTAGAAATATATCTGTGATTTTAATATCATTAAGGATTGGATTATCTAAGTGTAGTCGCAAAGATATCATTGTATGATTTAAATAAGAAAGTAACTGGAGCTCAGTGATACACAGTCCTTCACCTGATATGCAGGGGGAAATCATGTCACTACTTTTAGGCTCTCTTAAATGCAACATGAAATTCTTTCTTTTTCCAAGATATTTCATATATATTAGCAATAATCAAATACCAGTGCTGTGACACAATGAATAGTGCCCTACACATTATCAGGGTTGTAGTGCACACTTCTTTTCTAAGCCATTTAGGAAGATGTGGCATGCATTTCCTTTCAAAGAACTTCCTTCCGACTTCGGACTTCAGAGGACCAGAATGTAAACAAGTTTCATTGCTTTTTTAAAGGTAGAAATGCAAATTGGTGAAAAGGTAATTCCAGTAACGGTTGGGGGGAAATCCCTGCTGTCTCTCAAACCCAAGGTTTTTGTTGCTCTCTTGCTCAGAAAGGACATTTAGGCCTGTGTTGTTGTGGCAAGCTAAATAGCTATTACAATGGAGCAAACATTACAAAGCTTTTAAGGGAAAAAAAGAAACTTCATCCAGCCATGTTTAAAGTAGTTTAGGTCGATAATTCAAAACTAAAATTCTCACAATTTTCTACCAGTTTTTGAAAGAAGTGTGATGCCATTGATAGTGTATTGAGTGGAAATCACACAATCATCTAAAATATCTTGCACCTAACTATGGAAGCCATATTTCTTTAAAGAACAGGACCCAATACAATTACTTACACAACTTCTCCCACTGCTGTTATTTCCAAGTTTCTCTTCACAAGTATGGATCAGATCCAAGAATGTTAGACCTCAAAGCATATTTACTGTTCATTTTTGAAAATGTATCTCCATTGTTAAATATCCAGCAAAGGTCTATAATTTAGTCCATTTTAACCAAAAGGCTCACAATATTGAATCTCATCTATATGCATCAAAACCATGTCATTTTCCTTGTTTATTCAGTTCTTAAAACTTGCAGGAAGCTAACTGCATTGTTCCTTCTTTCACTGGCCTAGAGCAGCCTAGGACAGAGAGATTTAAATGGCTCTTGTTATTCTAGATCCATACTTGTTATGAGTTTCTGTTAGTGTCTTTACACTGCACTGTCAAACTAAGGTTTCTTGACTGTGTGAGGTTTTTGTGTACATGGGACATTAAACTGGATAAGCTGAGGTCAGGAATTTATGTTTTTCTTGCCTAGATTTTCTTACACTTTCTTTTTTTCTCACACATTTCAGATGCTAGGTTTAGTTTCCTGTAGAATGTTTCCTGGAAAGCTGACAAAGTAAAATAAACAAAAAGAAAGACTTTTATTATTTTTAAGGAAGAACTGAATTTTAGTTGAACAGAAATAATTCAGGGTGTCTATAAAGACTTATGATCCTTGAATAAAAGAACAGAACACGTGGAATATGATACAAGCGGATTTTTAGGGAATCTTGCAAAATTTGCTGCTTCGGTTTATTGATACTGCAAAACAACCTCAGTGAAAAACATCACCCTTTCTACATGCATGAGGTGAGGTATCTGTAACAGTTTAATAAAATTGCCATCTGGCCCCAGTTGACCAAAGGGATATTCCAGACCTTACGGCATCATGCTCAGCATATAAAGCTGGGCAAATAAAAAGGAAAGGGAAGGGTGTTTGGAGTAATGGAGCCATTCTTTTCTGGAGAGGGTTCGACACCTGCCTGTTCATAGGGTGTCATGAATTAATTCTTATATTGCTTTCTCACGTACGCAGTTTTTACTTTCTCTATTGAACTGTCTTTGTTTCAACTTATATGTTTTCTTACTTTTATTCTTCTTATTATCTCCCTCATCCTACCAGGAAAGGGTGGGTGTGAATAAGTGGCTGTATAGGGTTTAGTTGCCATCTGGCAAACCAAGACAAGCTAGAAGCAGCTGGATTTAAAACAGTAGTTCAAGCCTGGTTCTACCATTTGCCCACTGCCCCATATTTATTACCTATATTACAATATTTGCATCTAGTGCAGAGACCTTTCACACATTTTAAATTGTGTCAAACCTTCAGACTTTCCTAAAATGTAAAACATGTTGATTAACACATCATATACATTATTCACTATGATACATATTAGCAGTATACAAATTACAAAAGTTTTGCCATCTGCATGAATTTAGGAACCACTCTTAAAACACTTGAGTTTCAGAACAACTGCTGATTAGATATTCAATGTACAATAAGGGCACAGGACAGCAACATCAAGCATTCCCCATTAGAAAATTTATTCTGCATATATATTGTCACTTAGCAGTATGGAAACAGTATCTCTGCAGTGGAAAAAAAAATGCAATATCTGCTATATTTATATATATTAATAGCAGATGCTGATCACTGTTATGGATGTTCTTGCTACCAGGCACTCAGATACACATTTGACACATATTCACACTCAAAAAGGCAATCACATACCTGGATCTGCAGTTCAATTAGCATTAAAACACTGGCCTCAAGGTGCCTTAAAGGCAGATCTTTTAAGGTATGTTTGGCAATAACACATAAAATAAGGAATTTCTGAAAATTTTGACAAGTTAAATTACTTTACAAGCCAGATTTTTAAAGATATTAATAATTATTGCCTTCTGTTCTTTAAAAAGAAAGAAGAAAACACCAAAAAGAAGAAAATTGAAGAAAATGGTTTTACAGAATACCAAAAAAGCGTTGCAAAATCAATAAATTTGGGGAGATTTTCTGAGCTGATGAGTATATGTAAACATGAGGTTAATTGTAAACAACAGTGTTGTAATTTCTGTTTAATTTCCAGAGAAAGAAGAAAATCTTAAATGACAAAGTATTTTGCACAGAGCACAGCAGTTGTGGTTTAATAATTATGATTAGTGCCATCAAGGGCTTTTTGAACAGGGACCAATAAGGGAAAGTAAAGCAGGCTAGTCACAAACTGTTCAAGCCTTATATCAAACATTTAAGAAAGTATAACTTTGAAAAGGAGTATACAGAAGTCAGAGTAAAATTATACAAGATGCAACAGTAGTAGAAAAGGAAAATTAAGAAACTTAGAAAACTTGAGTAGAGATGCTGAAGGTGATTGGCTCTTACAAGGACAAAAACAGATTCTTTTCCTCTATTTTTGAAATTTTCTTGCTAAAGAAAAATAAGAATATAATAAGAACTGTAATTTTATGATTATTTTAAGAGAACTCTTATTTCAAAAGAGAAAGCTGTAGTCGGAAAGTGTTTTGATATGACATACATAGCACTGACCTCATTTCCTTTCAAACTTCATAACTATCATCAGATAAAAACAGTTCCCTGAATGTTGCTAACTCAGCATGGTGCTACTGACCGCTGCATTTATTATAGCATGTTTTAAAAACATTGCAAGAGGAATGCAAGATTTCAGAAGTGCTCCAAGGTGGATTAAGTCTCCTCATCTTGACACCATGATTAACTCTCAGTGCATTTAGTGCAGAATGCTGACAGTAAATTATTCTTCTCCAACTGTATCCTTCAAAGTGCTAGGTGTCAATTCTAAGCAAGTTACAAGGGTTCCCTCTATGTTAAAAATAGAGACAGGCCCCCTTCAGAAGGTAAGTTACCCTCCTGCAAAATGAGTGTCTAAAATTTCAATTACAGACAAAATCCAGCACTTTCTAGAGGTGGTTCCCTCGGGAACGCAGATGGAGACAAAGACAACCAAGGGTTAGGCAAGATATGTACATTTTGTAGAACAAACTACAGCAAGATAATTTTTATGGTGCCTGTATCTGGAAAACCTCTCATTGTTATGTTTGATCAATAAGAATATAAAAGCAGGGTGCCTTATGCTCAAAGATCTGGAATTTCACTTATTTTGAAGCATTTTTTAGAAGTTGCAAGACAAAAGACATTATCTATTACCAGAAACTTTGTTTAGGGGAATGTAACAGAAAAGCAGCATTACAAATTTTGTTTATTCCAACTACTTATCATACAAAACTATTTGTTACCAAAAACCCAAACAAACAAACAAAGGAAAAAAACCCAAACTTGCTAAAAAAATATGTTTTCAGATGAAGAAACTTAGAATCAGAGAAAGAAGAAGAAGAAGATACATAGAACAAAATATCATAGAGTCATAGAATATTCATAGTTGGAAGGGACCAAAAATTATAATTGAGTCCAACTCCTAACTTGATCAAAATCACTAGGGAAAGCATAAATCTGAAAAATTAGAGTTTGTTATTTCCTTTTAACTCACATTCTGTCATTCAAAATAGATTCCCTGTGTTTCACCACTCATATTTTCCCTGATGACCTCTATGTTTCAACTAGTTGCCTATAAAAATTAGTCCCAAGTCCCAATTTTGTGAAGTCCCAAGAAAATTTCAGGAAAATAAAAGTTTCATATATGAAGCTTAACACACATGCACTAACAGTTTTAATCCACGTATTGAGCTTGGAAGTTCACAGCTGCCTGTAATTTTTCTTTAGTTCACCGTCTTTACCAAATATCTGAACAGAAAGACAGAAATAGACAGGGATGGCACAGCTAAAAGGAACTTCTGCTTCAATTACACCTGAAGCTGACATTTTAGGCTGATCTATATCTTAGGAGATTTGGATAGCAGCTTCAGATACCCATCTTCTTTCTAGTGAGCTGATGACTCTTTTATAAAGCTTCTAATCTTGAGAGATGGCTCTATATATTAGTCCAGCTGGATTCTGTGCAAACATTTGTATTAAATGCAACTGCTGTGTGGAAATCTGTTTTCCACCAACTGAGAAACATCTGTAGATTATGTCCTAGTAAATGCAGAAGGGCTTTGCTAATTTCTTTGTTTCGTCTTATTTATACTATCCTGCTTTTTATTAGTCTCCCTGCTGTCTAACAAACTTCAATTGATATAACACGCTGCTGTGAAAAATCTAGACTGCATACACAGTAACTTCAGTTTTCACTTGCTTAAGGTTATGTTCTCGCTGCACATTGCACATTTAATTCTCACAAATGTTAATGGGCTTTAAGATTGTGTACTGAGGGCAAACTGGAGCTCCTATATTAGTTGCTGGTTAGATTCCATCATGCTTCATAAAGTACTAACTGGTAAAAACGTAATTGTTAGAACAAGGTCCATAACACAAAAATAATTTAAGAGAACAAAAAACTTTTTAATTCTTTCTTAAAATAAAATTGTGTATGTATGGTTATGGGATACGAATTCTAGGGTACTTATATTTAAATGCATGTACAAGCAATTAGTTGATCCTGCATGGATTCAATTCTGTAATACATATTGTGGACTGATGATGCAAAAGCTGTTATCAAAGTGAAAAGGAGCACAGGCTTTTATAAGGTCAGCAATTTTTCAATGAACTGGCAAAGCAAGGATTATAGCTTCAGACATCTTGGTACCTATTTAAATATCTAGAACTTTTGAACATTTGTTGGTGTTTCTGGGGATAAAATAAATCATTTAGGAAAAGAAAAAGGAAAATGGATGCTTTATTACATGTATTTACTTCCCCTTTGAAGTGTGTGTCAGATTTGCTCATTTAAAAGAAAATAATTCCACTACAATCATTACAGTAATTCGGGTTCAAACAGCCGATGAAGCCAAGCTGTATTCTGTCTGCTTTGAAGATCTTCAGTTGGTTTTCTCACACACATTTTGAATAAATCTCCTAAAACACAAAGCTATGAAAAAAATGACAGACTGGAAGGGACAAAACCACAGTATCAGGACACTAGAAATTAGAAAATAAAATCTTTCTCAAGAAGGTCATGTACTCTCTCCCTCACTACAGCAGAATTTTTTCCTATAAAGCTTTTTTCAGATTCAGTTTAAAAATGAACAAGTGGCATTTCCATCACTTCCCCTGGGAGGCAATTTCATATTTAATGTATTCTCAGTGTATATAAGGTAGGGAGGGACACCCACATCTCCCACTTTGTTGAAAAGTGCTCTAATCATTTGGGAGAGAGGGCAGGTGGGAGGGAAGGAAATGTATTCCACCCCTCTTGTTGAAGCTGTGTCACTATGCAGAAAAGATTTCAGGATATCATGGGAGGGAGGAGGGAGAGGGAGAGCGGAAAGAAGAGAAAGAGCTGTCTGCTAGTTAACACATTCAGTTTGGTACAGGGAATCCTAGGTTACTGCTACGAGTTTTACTCTAGAGACTTTATTTTATCCACTGGTCAAGATAAAATAGGAAACATTTCTAGCTAATTTGTCTACAGATCTTATTTTTATAAGCTCATATATAGAAATGCAAGATTGAAGAGGCATGACCATCTGTTTTTCTCAGATGGTATTTTGCATCATGTGGATAGATCTGGAAAAAAAATCCCACAACTTCTCTGGACAATCTGTTGGTGTTACATACAGTGCCTTATGCAAATTCCAGATTAGATGTTAATTTCACCTGTGCTACTTAGTAATA
This sequence comes from Vidua chalybeata, assembly GCF_026979565.1. Lineage (NCBI taxonomy): Eukaryota > Metazoa > Chordata > Aves > Passeriformes > Viduidae > Vidua > Vidua chalybeata. The sequence goes on along the minus strand of NC_071531.1, from coordinate 51,446,659 downwards.
CATATTTAAAGGCAAAATCACATTATGTTAGTAGGAAAATTAAATAATATTTATTTACCTTAGTTTATCTACAAATGTATTTTCTTTGTTTTGACACATCAGTATCCTCCTGCCTGTACTACTAGAATTAAAAGTCCAACAAGGTTTAAGCAGACTGAGTTTAAAGTTATGCTGTGTTTGAGCTTCATGCTACATCAATATTAGCATTCCTTGAACAGTAGTTCAGATTTGCTAAAGCTGTATTCCTTGTGACAGGGTCTTTTCTTGTCACATGCAAATACAGCCATTGTTGCAATACCTGAGGCAGAAATAGGACAGAACTCACTTTATTAATAATAATAAAGTGTAATAAATCCCCATGGATACTTGAAGGATTAGGGTTCTCTCTAAAAAGTGAACCTTGTGTTCCAATCTGTAAATGTTGAGTAGTGATCTAATTCAAGATGTAACTCTACCATAAAACTAAACTAGCTTGCTGGGTTTTTTCTGTTCATATTCTGATTTTTTTATCAAGATGTTTTTACTGAATGTCTCATAATTGGAGGATTTCTGGATTTTGTCAATGAAAGCACTTCTGTGCCTAGTGGAATACTTTTCTGGTGGGTAAGTGGCAGGAGAAAGTAATTTGGGGGGGAGGGGGAGCACTATGAAAGTCAAAAGATGAAAGTGTTATGACACTTAAGCAAGCTCAGATAAAATACTTGAGAAAACTCAATTTTAGCTCCTGTGATATGTAGACTAAAGTTGACGATGACTCTCATTCAGTCATAATGATAAGTCTTTGGCTCCAAACTCTATCTCTACACTTTATTCTTCTCCATCTGTTCAATCAAGTGTCACTCTTAGCAACTTCCTTCATCTCTTTCCCTCACACAAACTTCCCTCACACAATTCCAGAATGGATGAATACATTCCAACTACAATGAGCACCCTCTAACTGTTTTCTGTACCATCCTCTTTGTTTTGTGCTGAGCCATCTGTCGTCCTTAGAATGAAAGTCCTTTGGAGCAGAGTATTCATTAGTAATTGAACAATGATTTCTCAGCAAAATTTATACTTAAACCACCAACATTGTTACACTTAGAGTTTGGAGAAGTTAGAAGATATCTTATTAAATAAGTTCAATTAAATCCAATTATTAAATCCAATACCTATGGAAGTGAAGATTATCTGTGCTATTATATGCAGTTTGAATGAATCTTCCATATCTCTCTTCAATTTCTACAGTACAAAGTACTTCACCTCACAATGTATCTTTAGACAAAGGCTGTTATTGATTCTGGAAGTCACATTTCTGCAAGTGGCAGAAAGATGCTGTGCACCACTTTCTTTTCCTTCCATTCCAAGCACCCATTGTTGCTGCAAAACAGATGAGACTTGGGATATTTACTGCCTACTGTGCATAAACTCAAAGTAGGTGGCACAATTCTTACTTGTCTTCTTGATAGTGAAGTAAGGCTTCCAAGAGTGAACTCATTTGTCTGAGTGCTCATTTCACTTTCTATGGGCACATATCAAGATTAAGTAGGAAATCACTGTATCTTTATGTGCTTTTACAAAGAATGCATACAGACTTAAAATGACAACAAAATTCCAAATTGATATTCTCAGTGCAATGCCTGTCAATACAAAAGCAACTCAATTTTTTATGTGTTCAAAAGAAAAACAGAATAACAAATTGGAATAGTAAAGAAGGCAGCCTAATCTAACACAGCACCAATCTCAAAAAAGCATCCTTTGATCTTGATCAAAGGTAAAGAAACTGGTTGGGTACCTATATTCGCATCATCCATAGCATTCCACCGGTAGTAGCAGATAGCCACTGCTGACTTCACAACAATGAGCAGCTATTACTCACAATGGAGTCAATGAAATTCCTCATGTAACACCACCAATGACAGGAAGAGATTCATAATCTGACATTTAGTGAATAATTTCTGACCTATTACATCAGAAAAAAAAGGTAGTTGAGACAAAATGTAGTGATTTTTAAAGAAACAGCCACCTCAGAAAAAAAAAAATTAAATTACAAAAAAAAACTACCCAAAACACAAAAAACAACAACCCTTAAAAAAAAACCTGAAAAACCTCCCAACCCTCAAAAAAAAAAAAAAACCTAAACCAATTTAAAAAATGAAAACATTGAAAAGTAGAAGGAAGTCCCTGGATGTAGGTGAAAGATCTTACTATGAAAAGTTATAATAATTTCATATTTTTCAGTTCTTGTGTGGAAAAGATAGGGAAGAGAAAATTTGGCACAGATTTTAAATCACTGTAACAATAGGGATTCAAAATGACTTAATTAAAATTGTCAAATATGAAATGCATGAACTGTATAGTGCATGTAAAACATACATATTGTTCATGATTTTCTCCACTTCTGATTTTCAAAACCCTAAAAAGGACACCCACAGAAAAATGTGTTCAATGGACAAGACTCATTAATCTCTAGGTATGTGCTGTCTTCTTACACAAGTGGCAAGTCCCCTTAGCATAGGAGACTCAAAAATATTTAAAATATTTCTGAAACAAATTAATGCTATATAAAGTTATGTTTCCAACATATTTCTGAAAAGATCAAAAGCATGACAGCAATTTTCAAGTCCTGCTGTCCACGGCGATACCACAGCAGTAGTATTTGAGAGGCTCTCAATGCTGGTAACTCAACCTTCCCTTGCTTTGGCCATAAGGATCAGTTGCACAGACCATAAGGTCAGTGCACGACCCCACTCTTGTGCTTAACACTGCCTTGAAGTGCTGGGCTTCCTGTTCATGCCATTTCATTGCAGGTGTCTTAATAGTCTAATTCAGTTTCTCGCTCTTAGATTGAGATTTAATATGCTGGCCTATACTTAAATCCTACTCAACCACACTATAAAAAAATACAATATAAAGGAGCCTTTGTCTTGCAAGAGTGAAAGGATGATGACAGTACAAGATGACAGTGGTTTCAGGTGTTTGCCTTAATGCCTCTGCATTTACTCACAAAGATTTAGTCACAAAGCCTTGAATGCCATCAGTGAGAAGACAGTAAAATAAGGTCTGGTTACACTTAATTAGGAGCTGCAGGTTACTCCTTGGATGTTGAGCTTTAAGAAACACTTGAGCTCCTTAATATCTTAGTAAATGTATCTATACTGCTCACAGGTCCATGTATTATTTGGAAATAAACTGCAGCTTTTGTCTTCTTCCTAAGCCAACTAAAGTTTTCTGTAGACTAGTTCACTGAGTTTAGTTTTTCAGTTTCAGTGAAAAGCATTGTTCAATGTGTATATACATATGGTACATCATAGGGGAAACCACTCAAAATTATTCTTCTGAAGGAATTTGTTCTTTTAATGATTTTTTTGTTTCAGTGCCTCAGTTAGGGAAAGTGCTTAGAGATCATATACTCTAAAACAATAGATCTTCTGCACAATATCCTATTATGAAGATTCTGTAACAACAATCAGCAATTTGAACTTTCATCTACCAGATGGTTTTGTGTGTCTCATGTGTCAGATCTTTAAACAAACATTGAAAAATGACACATTTTCAAGTGCCTCTGCTCCATTTATAGCCTATCTGGTTTAGCAGAGCAATGGCTTGCACACTATGGAATGAGGAGTTTAATGGCTCATACATACTTCATTTGAAAAATATCAATAACCATTCACAAATCTTTTCTTGCATAAACTACATGAAAATCCCTATGTAAATGGTGCATAGCTTCTTTATGATTCATGTTATGGGTTGGTTGGTGTTGTGTGGTTTTGGGTTTTTTGTTTGGGATTTTTTGTTGTTAAATCGCTTATAAAAACTTGGCTTTACCTGCAGAGTTTAAGGCAATTTTCCACTGGTGATAAAATACATGTTTTATTCCCTTTAAACATTTTCAGTTACATAAATAAGCTATAAGAAATGCCTTGTTTTCTCCCATTATTAAAGCTGAAAACAGTCGTATAGAAGTAGTAAGTAATACCTATTTGGTATATTGGCAGTCTAATTCATTCAGGCAAATCCAGAAGCCAAAACCAGAGCTGCATTATAAAAACCTTCACTGTTTCTGTTTCTACATGGTATTTAACTATGTAAAAAAAAACAGAGACTCAGAATGCTGATTTTCAAGTGTTTCCTTAGTAGACAACCACAAGTTTAATGGTGTTAAGCCATGGCCAACAGGAGCACAGAACAGTGACTTGGACAAGTCTGTGATAAATGAAACATGCAGTTTTCAATTTTTATTTAACAGCACTTAAATAGCTGCTATCTGTCTATCCATTTGGGCATATTGTTGTCCTTTGGATTCAAACTATGAATGAGTAACTGATGTGTGGAATGCCTGAACTGTTCTCTGTTCAAGGACCATGTGGCTTCGCCTGCACAGCCAGAGTGCATTCTTTTTGAATACATGACAGTGTAATCTTAAAGGATAAGCTTCTTAACCATATCCAATACTTTTATAATCCCCTAATGTAGATTAGGACTTTCTAGAATAAGATTTACCCTACTGTTTCCAAGTGAAAGTGAAACACCTGAAAAATAGATGTCTTGAATGAAAAGAAGCATTGGGGGGGTGTATGTATGTACATGTTCTAATTTTGTTACCTTGTTTATTACTGGTTTTAGTTTTACTGAATAGATATCTTGGACAATAAATATTGTAACACAAACACCAAACATTAATAACTGCAAGAAGAATTAGCAAATAATTGTCTTGCCTGGTGGACAGGAAGTTCTTTTATCCCCTTTTCACTACAGGTGCCTGACATATTTCCAGTAACATTTCTATCAACTAATTTCAGTGCCATTTGAGCTAGGCTAAATGCTCCTGTCCTATGGTCCAGCCTCTAGCAAAATACTGGCTGGTGACCTTTGAAATTTTATCATTCCATTGGAAAAGGAAATAACTTAAATACTGAAACCCACCTTTAAAAGCATCAAAATTCTAAGTGAATTTAAGGTTAGATTTTGTAGGATTTTTTCCCACTCACGTATGTCAGAACTGAAAGTATTTTTAGATGAAAATTTGTTTTTACTTTCCTTATGAAAGGTTGGGGTTTTGAGCTCCAGGTATATGATTACAAAATTATTTTGTTGTAAGATAGAACCTGGGCTTTTGCACAGAAGAGCTTATTTTTTTCTTACAAGTTATAATTATGAAGGGTGTGGTCACAGAAAAGTGCTAAATTTTTGCCCAATCATGTCTACCTTCGTGTAAAGTGAAATGTTACCTGGTATTATCCCACAAAGCTTATGAACAGAAGGTTTGATTGAAGATTTAATAAAATTAACACTACTTTCTTATTTTCCTCTTTTCTTCTTAATTTTCTCTTCAAGATGAAACTCATCAGCACTTGACAAAAACTGCAAATAACAGCCAGATGCAGGAACTGGTTTTATCTTTTTATGCGAGTATGTGGTGCTAATTAGTGCAAATTGATTAAACTTTAATTGCCTGATCCATGGCTAATTAATATTTATAAGATGAATGAGCAAGAAAACCAGACATTTATTAAAACACTTTAATGATTTTTCATATGTTTTGACAAAGCAAAGCAAATAGATGTTATGAGTTTAGATGTGCCAGACATAAGTACAGTATTTCTTACATTTTCTATCAGCATCAGAAAACTAATAATTTTCCCCCACAAACTATGAAAGTATTTTTTCTCTTCCACACAAATAGTATGGTGCAATGTTCTAGTTTCTACTTCATAATGCAATTTGTTGCACAACAGAATGACATAGAATTATCATGCCTCATGCCACCAAAGATACAACTACATCAGAAATAAATTTGTGTTCAAATCTGTTTTTTAAAATGAACTGAATTGAATAACTCAGTTTCTTCTAGCCATTTCTACCTCAGTTGAAAAAATATTATTTCAACCCCAGTCTAACAATACGGTTTTCTAGCTATCAACAGATTACTTCTTTTACTTCTGTAAAAGATTATTTCTCATTGACATACAAAACAAGACAATAATTCTTTCCTAACAATAACCCCAGTGTTTTGAATGCACTGTGTGAAAAATGAAGCAAACAAACTTGGCTTGCTATCATAATGCCTAAAATTATTTAAAATCCATTATGCTGCTTATTTTTCTCAGTCCACTGGGAAGATCTGTTACTGCTTTTGTTCATTCTGATCCACCAAACTGGATAGCCTGATAAACAATTGTTCTTAGTAGTTCCCTTTTGGAGATAGCCCATATCTAATGAGGTTTTCATGTCAGGAAAAGTGTCTTCACCTTCCCACATTCCTACCAGTTAGTCTTAAAAAGAAGCAATTGGGATGTCCAGAGGTGAGGTTTTGCATACATTAATTAAAAAAATGGAAAAAATAAAATATATGTATTTTGCAAAATCAAAAATTATCGAGATTTGTTTCAGATATGACTAATTATTAGAAGCTAGAAATGAAGCCAGTTAGGACTTAGATTTCCTGTTCTTTGGTACAAATTGCATTTGTGCACATAGACATCACCAAAAACTTGTGACACTTCTGGCAATCCAGCCAGAATAATCTCTATCATGTGTTATTTGGTAGCATAGATGTCACCTTTTCTTTACATTGCCAAAGAGTAAACTCAGGCTTGCTAAGTACGAAACCCCAATGGAACCCTTGGGCTACATTTTATACAGCAAATAAAATGATATTGCCTCTCTTTGCATAAAGATGAGCTAAATTCACTGACATTGCTAAATAAAAGAGGGTGATCACTAACAACAGGACCATTTTGTACAGACTGGCTCACATACACGCTGCTGAAAACTTTCCATCTTAACATGTCTAGGTGGCACATCCAAAATAGTGACAAGGATAGTTAAGTTAGGAATCAGATGTTAACTGCTTTCTCCCTGGTCCTCTTTCAGCAGCTTAGATTCAATCAAAAGACTTTGGCAGCTTCAAGACCAAATGATCTCTGAAACTCCTATGCACTGCAAAGTTATAATTTTTAAACTTGTGGATGAAATTCCCTTTATTTTCTTCTTTTTTTAATTTTTTTTGGGGGGGTGCAAGGTGACGTAATGAAACAATTAATTTTGTTTAATAAGTGGTCCCCTAACAAATTCATTTTGAGAAATTATTGCAAGTGAAAAACACTGAAAACCTTCCCATATTTAGTGCAGTCAATTAGTAATTCTTTTCAGATAATACACTTTTGAAGCCCTTCTGCCCACATACTCACACACCCCCCACACACAGTTTTTTGATCCACTAAAAACATTCTGAGGTGAAAATTTTAGTAAAACACTCTTACTGTGATCCAATTAGGAAATGCAAAAGAACCCCACCACACAAATATATAAAAAAAAAAAGAAAAATCCTTTCAGAAAATAAAAATTACCTGGACTACTAAGTGATTTGCCATAGCAAATTATTAGAAGATTAGATTAACTTTCACATTCGGAAACAATTTACAAATAAATACATCTAAGCATTAGAGAAAGCATTTTAAATTGATGAATAAATGTATTAGCCTATAGAGCAGCAACTATAAAAATTTGAAGGACAAAAAATAATAAATCATTCGTTGTGTACATGAAGAATTCAGAAAGTTTCTGCTAAACTCAATTACAGATATCATTATGTACTATAATTTCTTAGTAAGAATTTGAATTATGCAATAGATAGCACATTCTGGAGCACATGGAAAAAAACTGTACACCTATTATGGGGCTATGTGTAAAGAAAGTCACAGGGTCACAGAACATTTGAAGTTGAAGGAGCACTGAAGGTTATCTGGTTCAAGCCCCCTGCTTTAATAGGGCCACTTCTTAGAGCCTGTTGCTCTGGGCCATGTCCAGACAGCTTTTGAATGCCACTCTCACAACAAAAAATGTTTCCTTAATCTTAAGTAATCTAATAAACACAATAATATCATCTGCATGTTCATGCCACAATGAATGTTATGAACACATGTTTTCTTTCACTGAACCTAAAGCTCAGTATTTAAAACAAAAATATAAAAATACATTTAAAAGGGAAATTTGTTGAAATTTCACATATCACATGACAATTACACAAAAGACTGCTGCCATTTGAATCAATAAAGATCCAGAAAAAATTAGGGCAGACTAAATCCAAGTAGAAGCTTCCCATTCAGATAACTTGCCACTAAAATCTTGATCAGGGTTAATATCAGAGGGTGTTCAGCACTAGTGTATAATTCCAGCCAGATTTGTCCAGCATGTTTCCTGATTATGCATTGTTGGAGTTTGCAGTCCTGAGAGATAGGGGTCAGGTAAGAAGTTAGGCCCCTGAGCTTTAGGAAAGCAAACATCCAGCTCCTCAAGGAGAACGATCAAAAGGAGCCCCTTTGTGGTGTCCCTCAGGGGTCTGTACTGGGACAAGCATTATTTGGCATCTTCACTAATGGCACAGACAAAGGGATTGAGGGCAGCCTTAGCAAATTTGCAGATGACACCAAACTGAGTGGTGCAGTTGAACAGCTGAAGGACAGGCATGCAGAGGGACATGAACAAATTCAAGTGGGTCTATGGGCTTCTCATGAGACCAAATGCAAGGTGCTGCACTTGGGTCAGGGCAACCCCTGGTATCAGCCCTGGCTGGGGAAAGAGCAGATGGAGACCAGCCCTGCAGAGAAGGTGCTGGTGGATGAGACTCTGGACATGACCCAGCAATGTGCACTCACAGCCTGGAAACCAAACATGCTCTGGGCTCCATCCAAAGTAGTGTGGGGAGCAGGGACTGGGAGGGGATTCTGCCCCTCTGCTCTGCTCTGGTGAGACCCCACCTGCAGTGCTGCATCCAGCCCTGGGGTCCCAGCACAGCAAGGATGTGGACCTGCTGAAACAAATTCAGAAGAGGCCATCAAAATGATTAGAGGAATATGAGTATATGAAGAAAGGCTAAGAGAATTTGGATTGTTTAGAAGAAGGGAAGGATTTGGGGTGACTTAACTTTTCCAGAATCTGAAGAGAGTCTACAAGAAATACAGAAAAAGACTTTTTACAAGGGCGTGTAATGATAGGAGAAGGGTAAATAATTTTAAACTGCAAGATAGTAGATAAAGATAGGTGATGTATGAGGTATGCAATTGTATCCAAGATATTTGTGTGGAATAACATGAACCCTATGCAGTATTTGTTGAGTGTAGGTTTTGTTGTGGTTTTTTTCTACTTTTATTTCGGTTTCATTTCCTACAGGAATGTTATTATACAAATTGATAGAAATGCAATTCTAGATTACGGGTTTTTATTGATGTCAGAGAACAAAATAGATTATATAAATGTGGGATGTATCGCATAATTTACTTATTACCATTGGCATACTTGGAAATTAAAATGGCCACGTGTCTGACATCCATAAAAGCAATAATTTGGGAAAGATCATTTTCCAAACTGTGTACAATGTCAAAGGTTTAGTTCATATACTCAGTCAATGAAACTTCATTTCTCTAAAATAACATGTCATGCTGGAATCTGATGTATGGGACATTAAACTCCATAAATGCACTTACATAATGAATAATCTGTTCTACCTGCATATGATGAGAACATTTTTGGATAATTTTCCATAACAAATAAATATTTTCAACCTGCTCAGTTGCAGTTAAATGTTTAGACCATTCTTTTTTGTTGTTGTTTTAAACTCCTTTCTGAATTTTTTGCAGTTGTTAATACTTCAGTCATAACTGTGAAATAGATTCTAGTCTCTAAAAGTATATCATAACTGTATATTTAAAATAATCCCCAACTTAAATCTAATTTGTTGTCTTTAGGTAATTCAAAGAGAAAATAGTAATCATGAAGGGAAAATAGGGAGGAGAAAAAAGAAAAAGAAAGAAATGTTCCTCCCTAAACGTATCAGTTGCAGGTTCTCCGAGTCTTCTCATAATTTTTAAAAAGAGATAAAATTTGCAGAGTATGACTCTACCAAGGAGTGAAGAAAATGGCCTCCTTGAACTAACTGACCAAAGATGCTCTTGCAGGCAGGGCCATTCTAAGACAAAGAAGTAAAAATGTATTCAAGATTTTTATTAGCATTCTAAATCACTTCCCTTGTAATAAATGAATAACATTAACAAAATTAATAGAGGATTATAAAAGACCCTAAAATTAAAAGATTAAACCTTGTCCCAAACTAGCATAAAACAATTCCAATGCAGTGTCTTGTACAGGGAAATACTGATTTTGCCAATACCCTGACTGCTGTTAATACAACATACAATGAAAGGCAATGTACATCTGTGTTTCTGAAGTATCTTGAACTTCAGCTTTTTATGTAATAAGCATCTCTTTAATTCTCTTTTTTTCTCATTAAAAATTTTTTTTTAAAAAGGCATTTCTCTCTCTTGAAATGGTCTGTTCCTCCATCTGTAGGTATGGGCTAGAAATCAGTTTCAGATATACTTTAGGAAAACCACTGTTCAGCATGTTCTCAAATAGCCCAATTGGATGATGACAATCTTTTTGCTCTTGGCTTTTGGTAGAATCAATTAAAAATATCTTATTGTCATTTGTTTTGCTGTTTTATTATAAATAATACCTGCAGAAGACCACATGGAATTTTAAGGTATAAGAGCATATGTGCTTCTCTGTGTCTATGTAAGTATGTATGCATGTATGTGGAAATCTATTTCCATTTTTATTTTTTCCAGTAATTGAGGGAATTTGGATGCTATTTTTAACATCCAAGCTTCTTTTGAAAAACTCTTGAGTCTGCACTCACTTCTGTTGATTAATGCAAGCTACAAAACATTTGAAGTCCTGGTCATTTTGTCAGTCAACCAGACCAGTAAGACTGTCCTTCTGTTTGTGAGTCTGGAATTGCTTTTCATGAAAAGCAAAACTGAACAAGGATGAGGAAAATCTAACACGTACCTGGGTATCATCCAAATGTGTTTGGAATACAACTGAATCAAGAAACCAGGAAAAAGTCAAATATTCCCATGACTCATAATATATATATATAAAAGCAGAAAGAGATGATACAGAACTAGAATGAACTTTAACTCCAAGATAATATTATTGCAAGAGACTGTTATACACAGTTCAATTTATAAACTTATCAAAATCTATTTTAAAAGTAGTTAAAATGTGTATACATTTTTCATGTTGGAAAAGAACCAAGATGTCTTTCAGCTGTGATAATTAAAAGGGCTACTAAAATCCCAGCTCAATTTTGTTACTTAACTATTTGTTGATAGTTTAGGCTTTCGATCCATCATTGCACATTCCCTTATGTATTTTTCCTCCTTCTCTCGTCTTTGCTACTTCATACATTTGACAAAGAGTATTAATGATATTTTAATATTCAATAGGTAACATAGTCCTTTCAGTTTCTACATAGTTTCCTTCAAAATGTTCATGCTCCAATATCCATCCCACTTTGATTAAGAATTTTCAACATTAAGTGGAGACATCCTGTCACAGATTTACAGGTTATCGACAAACTGAAAAAAAAGGGAAAAAAGAAGTCAGGGCCAGTCTGACCTAGATCACAACAACACACACTTCCTCACATACACACATCTAATCTTCTAAGAGCAGATACATCTAAAAGTCAATCTAAAAGAAACCTAATTGGAGCAGGAAAAGTTCCAGAGGCTGGTAAGCCACTGGAACAGGCTCCCCAGGGAAATGGTCACAGAATCAGCCCAACAGAGTTCAAGATGAGTTTGTACAATACTCTCAGTCATTTCAAGAATGTCCTTTGCAGGGCCAGGAGCTGGACTCAGTGATCCTTGTGTGTCCCTTTCAACTCAGAATAATCTGTACTGCAGTGATCACGGTCTTTTTTCACTAAGCAGTGTAAATGTACCACAGACAATGGGACACAGTGTGAAAACAACTTTTCCTAAAATTAACAATAATTGATTTTTTTAAGTATTTAACTGGCTGGACAGAGGTTTAGACAGATTGGCTCTAAAATTTCAGCAACACCATCGTCTATTTTTCTGATTTTTTCCCTGATTATATCAATGAAAAGGGCAATATGATACTCTTCCTCTTTTACTGTGTTTTCTTCTGCATGTTGACTAGCAGTAAATTTTCTGTAGTTAATGTCCCATCTAAAAGAGTAAAATTAATGCAGCAGAGAAGTGTCTAGTGATACTAGCTGCATTCAAATATCAGTAAGTTTGATGCTTATCTTGCCGGGAAAAAAAAAAAAAAAGAAAAAAAAAAGAAAAAAAAAAAAAGGCCAACAATGAAAGATCACAAAGAAAAACTTATAACTGACAATCATGACTCAATCTTCTTTATGAGCACAACTCTCCCCATAATAGATGAATGTAACTAATTGGACCAGAAGTTTGCTCACTCTTAACTTTCCTTCTCCAGCTCTGCTTTCTACTTTCAGCATCAGAAGTTCAGCTGTGTTTGTCCAGAAAAAAGCTGCTCACAAAACACTGAGAAGCTGAAATGTTGACATTACAAAATTCTGAGTGTCAGGACCCATCTCTGTCCTCAGTCAAAGTGATACAAGTCTCTCCCTAGTTATGTCAAGTGTTGGATTGCACTAGCACCGAGCTGAACTACAGGCAAAACTGAACCTTAATCTTTTAAAAGGCTCCTTAATAACTTGAGTGCTTAATTCCAAACTGTTCCACAGGTAAATCAGTCACTGTGTTGAGTCTGCCACTAGAACAATGAGAAAATATACCTCTGCTGTTTATATAATTCCACATTAGTACTGAACACAGTGAAATTTACTGACTATAGGTGTTTACTTTTAAAAATTATTATTTTATTGCTGTTTGTTCACTTTTAAAAATTATTATTTTAAAGAAACAAAATCAGAAATACACACCAAAATTGTAGAACACATTTTCAGGCTTTGAAAAACAGGTATCACTTTGACTTCACTGGATCTATTCATTTTTCTCAGGGATGTAACAATTAAATAGATCTATGAAGAACTGAGTATGAGGCCCTCGAGGTCATACTGGATGTGTTTTCTCAGTTTGCTCATGCTGAGCTAAAAAGCTGTTGTCTAAAGCAGTAGCAGCAAAAAGAAAATGCATTAAAAAAAAAAATAAAAAGCAGGCTCCTGTGAATTTATGAGGAGTGCATCACAAAGACAAATATTTCAGCCATGCAATTCCATTCGGCCTTTTCAGCTGTGTGTCCATAGCAAGTCAACGGCTAAATTGAAAAATCAATTCCAATTTAAATTATTGGAATAAAGAACACCAGGAGTCAGAGATAAAATGGCTTTGTTCTCTGAGATCCTTTTTAATTGGAAAGTTATTTCTTCAGGGTATTCTAATGGTTCTGAGGAAAGATTGCAAAACAAAGTTGATCGGCTGGGGGAAGGTTAATAGCTAATGTGCTTTTCTTGCTGCACAGCAGCCTCCTGTCTTTATGACAGCCTCCATCATATGTTGAAAGAACCATGATTCTAAATAATTTGATGCATATGACTGTAGTGTTTCCCTCTATTTCCCAAAGAAATCCTATTATGGATGTTACTCTGATGTTCATAGTGGCCTGACTGACATTCTGACCAGAATTTCTTTGCATACAGGTGTTTATATGGTCATTTGCTTAAACCTTCTGTGGTGCTGAGTGATTTTGATGAAGATTAATATGATTTTGTAAGCATCAGAGACATTTTAAATACCACAATGATATCTGTACATATGGAAATAATTTTCCTTTTATTTCAAGACTATTGAAACAATAACCAAGGTGGATTATCAGCTACTACAGGTAGAAAAATTACAGCAAAACTGATTACAGAGAGGAAATAGGGTTATGCTGACATAGGACAGAGTGAGAAAGGAAAAGCAAATCCTTTTTGGGAAGAAGAAAAGAGAGTTAGTAAAAAATCATTATGCTTAAATTAAAACAGAGCAGAAAAGGAAGCCTTGCTTCTCATATAACCAGCATTTAGAGGTGTCATGGTTTAGTTATAACATCAGTGTAACCTTTGCTCTGTTAGCAGGAAACTGTTTAGGGCAGCTGTAGATTAGAAATCTTAAATGGGCATTTAATTTGAAATTAATAAAACAGTTATGGTATGTGTTAAGAAAAGTTACTGAGGTTTGCTTAGTATATTTAATTAGTGTAAAAGAGATAAATCTAGTTGCCATGTAATGAACTGAGAACTGCAGATACAGTAAATGTGTACTTACGTTCCTATTATTAATGCATTAAACTTGTAAGAATGTTTAGGAATTTAATTAGCATTTAATAAGATAGCTATAGCAAATTACAGTAGTTAGATGTTAAATGTAAATTAATATTTTTAGTATTTAATTGATATTAACTAATTAATTACTGTTTATTACATGGCAACTAGATTTATCTTTTGTAGAGTTATTAAATCTAAATTAGAAGTTCTATTTTAAGTGGCCTCTACTCAATTTTAAAAAATTACAATATCTGGGATTATCAGGGTTTACCTTCATGGACAAATTTGGTGAGCCTGGGATATTAATCCTAAAACATAAAATATATACTATGTAAGTAGATTATGTATCTTCACACAGGGGGAATATTATTCATGCGCATAATCTGAAGAAAATGAAATTATTCAACTGACTAGAAATCTTTTGTGAAAGTATTCCCTGAATTAGGCAACAGGACTGAAAAAGTTTTCAAATAAAATATTTTGAACAATCAAAAAAAAAGTTTTCTCATCCTGTTTGGAACTAACTTACCTATGGCTCAATGGCATGTTAGAGAAGGGGATAAACTATGAGCTTTTAAAAGGCCCTCTACATAAGATAATTGCTTTTAAAAAATATCACCACAGACAACAAATTATGGGGTTTGGATGTGGAATACTTTGGAATTTCTAGTCTTTGCTTAAAAGAGAATTACACTGCTCTGCACCCACATTTGCACCTTATACTGACAGCTATGTAGTAGCTATGTGTGATGAAATAGCTTGTATGCAAACAACAGCAAGAGCTTATAAGAACTTATTTCTGGGAGAAAAACAATTTACACAAGTAAAAGAAAATGTATGCTAAGCCATCTATTCCACTGGTATGCTGAACAAGAAGTTGCTGTGAGCTCCCGGGGCTGTATTTCAATAAAAGGCTGAGGTACCTAAAGCATGAATGAGAGGAGTTTGGGTATCAGCTTTAACTCAGCATGCGATCTCCTTCATGACTTCAAAGTCCTACAAGTGCTTGCCCAGACATGGACATAGGCAGAACTCTGCTATATGAGAAATACCCCATAATCATTTGTCTAGCATGTAAGGCTGACTGGGATGCCTCAGCTGGAGGTGTCAGAAGCATTAAGACTTTCAGGACATTCACTTCAGTCCCTGAGCCTTTTGTTCTGCAGCTGTGAAATACAGAATATTTTTATACTTGTGGAATAATCTCCTGTTTATTAAAAATTATTTATAAAGCCTAATTTATCTGGAACTTCTGCAACCCTGGTATATTTTATTACCTTTTTTTTTTTTTAATTTATGTCCTTCTGGATAAGAAATAAAGATAGCAAAATCAGACTACAGTAAGGTCTCTGGAGGGGGGCATCTCTAAATCATAGAGATTGTAGAGAGTTGCAAAAAAATCTTACACCGATTTTTTTTTTTTAATTACATTTATTGCTGTCTGGATCCTTTTAACCTTTAAGAATTTTATTGTAAAGCTACTCTGGCCTTTTATAGTTTCTTTCATTTTCTCTTGTTATTAGAATAATACTTTCTTGTAATTTAATCTTAGTACTTCTTATATGTCAATTTCTCCTCTACAGACATATTCTCACTACTTCTCATTGCCATTATCCCAGTATAAATAAAAACCTGATTTTACTGAAATCATCAGCAAAACACAGGTGGATTTGAGTAGGCCAAGGATTTTGACTGTTTTGTTCTCCCCTATTCTTAATTCTCCATTATTCTCCACTTACATTACTGGTTCTTTTACAAGTCACTTAATTGACCACTTAGTTGACATCCAAGTATCTGAACAAATACTGTGTTCATACTCTTTTCTATCAACACTTCCTTAATGACAAAGGCTCTGATTTTTGGATAACCCTTCTGCCTGAATCATGACACTGTCCTCTACAAATCTAACTCAGGAATGTCTTTGGTGATTCATGGCTGGATGTACTTGTCACCCACCAGATGGCTGCGCAGCAAAAGTTTCCCATGAGTACAGCGCCTGGAGATTTCAAGCTCTATGATAGTTGGTCCAGGAATATTTCATACTTGCTCTCGTCAAGCCTTCAGGGTCTATAGCAGATGCTGCTGCAGTTTATTTATTTGAGTGCTACCATACCCCTTCCATTATCTCACTGCCCTAACTGGTTTAGTAAATATTTTAGATCTATATTTCTAATGCAGAGTAAGTAGGATTTAAATTATAGGTTGATACATTTGTCAGCATGTGAAAATAACACTTTTAAACTGAAATTTCTACTCATCTGTTTCATAAAGGATTACACTCTTTTGGATGAAAAAAAAAATTCCAACAAAACCCAATCAAACTAAAACCATAACAATAACGTGAGAACATATGAATGTTTTTAAATTTATAAAAAAATAGTTTCAAACTGCATTATTTCTTTAGTTATTTTACAATTCATAATCTAAATATAACTGAATTTAATTGGATGGGGAAGAAAAGAAACTGAACTTACTTCTGACAGTATTGGCACTCTTTGGATAATTTCCTGCTTTACTTGCAATTGTCATGCACTTCTGGCACTCATTTTGCCATTCACCTTTGCAACAAAATGGCATCCTAAATTGTTTCTGACATGATTTTCACAACTTTATATATTTATGCTATATATATATGTGTGTATGAATACAGACATATATGGAGGCATATATTATTAAAGTTCTGTGTCTACTAAGTTCTTTGTAAAGGACAAGGATAATTACACAACTCAATGACTGCTGTGATTTTAGAAAGTCAGATTTTCAACCTGGGTGTGTGTAAGGAAGCTGTATTGATACATTTATGTACAGCTACTTTTTCTCCCCCATCAGGACTGATTAACATTTCACAATAGTCCAGACAAAGTCTCCTTCTCATAATATTCCTAATAAGATATGACTGTACAAAGCCCATGTACACCACATTTAACTTGGAGAGGCAGAGAATGTATTTGCCTGAGGTTACAAAGTGCAGCATCTAATTATTCTATTCTTTGCTGATTGCCCTGTTTGGATAATATGCATTTGAGGAAGCAGATGTGTATATTTCCTTGGTTTCACTTAAATCAAAACTTAGAAACATTTTTGGAAATACTATAAGACCTTAATAGTTTTTAAATACTGTTGAACATGTTAAAACTGAAACCTGCAAACATTTGACATGAATTCGTTAAAAGATTTTGGACTGTATAGTCATCAATCTGCAATGCAGGACTTAGATAGAGACAGCAATCCCACCTGAATCATGCTACAGTTAATATGTACCTGCTAATATAATTTATCAAGCATTCTAAATCCACATGACACAAATGTACAGCATTCAGTCTGAAAAAGTTCATCAAGAGTTGTAAGTAAAACTGAATGAATGCATTATAAGCTCTTTCCATGCGGTGTTTTCCCCTATCTGTCTCCTTAAAACATTTCACACTGAATGGTTTCCTGCATGCTCTGCTGCAGATTTATTCTTCTCTTGATGCACGTGTGTAACTCCCCATTAATGTTAGTAGGAATGAGATTTACGTTTGTGCACTGAGAGGAGAACAGACCCCCATGGTATTTTATTCGCCTCTACAGCATTATAGCCTCTGAGGATAGATTTTATTTTTTTGTTGTTAGCAAAAAAGCAGCTTGACAAGTAGCTTTTTGATTGATAATTCACTGGGAGTCATAATTTATATAGTCTTACACCTGCTAGTGCACGTAAAGGTCACTTTAAAGGTGTGAGTTGTGTGTGCTGGGGCAGAGCATAAACCAGAGGGTCAGTTTTCAGCGCTTACTGTATGACAGAGAAACAGAAAAAAACTCCTACCAATGCTGATAATATTGAGAATATCATGGAAAGCATTGTAATTAACAGCAAGTTTCCCGAACTTGACATTCGGAGCAAGTGTCATTCCCTAGGTTATTACAGAGGGAATTAGAGTGGCCTTTCACTGTCAAACTGATATATACCATTGGAGCATTGCTGAAGAAAAAGTATCATTCGTGATGTCTTTTCAGGATTTAAACATCTGCTGAATTCCATCTCTTTCTATCATTTTCTGAAAATAGATACACATCTCTAAAGGTCTCTATCTGGGGCATTGAGTAGATTCAATATTTCAGCATTTTCTACTTTTTTTTTTTTAATAAATTACTCTATGTGTAAAAACTGTCTTGTAGACAGCATCAGCAGGACTTTCTTAAAGCTTAAATATTTTTGCTAGGAGAATGGTTTCCTGAAATGTATTCTTATGATTAATCGCTGGATATACTCATTTTTCTAAAGCATCCTGTTTGTACACTGGGGTAAAATAAGAGAAAAAAAGCTTTCATACTATAAAATAGTGATATTTGTTCTCATTCTTGTTTTTTGCTTATCTCTATTTTTTTCCTAATAGCCTTGCAAATGTATGAGGCGGAAACTGAGTCTTGAGCAAGGCATAATTTGATGCTTTCTTGTTTTAACCTTCATCTCCTACTGCAACAAGAGGGAACTGTACTTTCAGAAAAGGGACGTATTCATCCTTTGTAATTTTCAGACAAACAGTACTAGTATGTGTCCTAACATATTCACATTTTGTGGTCCTAATTACATAATTTCCCTGATTTGCTATAATTATTAATAATATAATGGATGGGTTTAATTTCACTGCAACTTCCATCTGGGAAATAATCCAAAGCCAAAAAAAAAAAGCCAATGAGATCTGCTTAATGTGTTTGGGTGCTCTGATCAGTTTTTTCCAAGCTCTGAATATGACCCAATCTTGAATGTGTTTGGTGAATTTGACTTCAGTATTGATGTTTAGGATATCCAGTTCGTGCTGAAAACTACTGAAATCCTCTAGGTGACTGGATGACTGTAGTCTCTATTGATTTGAATCATTTGTTTGGGTCAAGAACCAAGACTTAGAATTTGGAGGTAATATCTTCAACATGGAGTGTTCATTGTCTCCTGTCATGAGAGGAGAATGTATCTCTCTTTTCAGGTTGGGGAAATGGTTACAAGAAATGACTTTTGACATTAATGGAACAGGGGAAAAATTCACTTTCCATGGAAATAACTGCTTTTAGGCCTAGCTTTGTCTTCATAGATCACCATGGTTTACAAATGACCTACAATAAATTAAGTAGACACCTCCGCAATGGGGATGAAAGTCCTAGCAACACTGATTAGTTGTGGCAATTATTTTAGAGATTTGTGCAGTGTTTGCCAGAACCTTCTAAGTCTTTACCATTTTATCTGTAATATCACGTTATGACAAAAATGAAAAAAAACCCTATCAATAAGAAGTAAAAAGAATTTTGTAACATACAATTTATCAGTACATCTTAAACTAATGAGGGAATAGAAAACATTTTCCTCACATATAGGCTATTTTAATAGCATTTTGTAACTTTTATTTCAGGATCTTCAAAAATAGCAGTTATGACATTATAGAAAAAAAATAATGAACCACAGAACCACAGAGAAAGTTAATTTGAAACAATGTGGTAATATATTTTGTATATGTGTGTACATTTAAAATTTGAGTTGGTATTATTCCATGTAGTTTGCCCAAAGATATTTTTTCCTACATGATGTTAATTCAATTAAGTTAAAGTCTTGTTATCAACTTCTGTACTGACTAACAAAAGCTTTTATGTGTCACAGGCAATATTCAACAGAACCTGACATTGTTGATAAAATTGCCATTCAATATTGTTCACAGGAACTTAAATTTTACTCAAAATTGACTAAATAATTGTGAAATACTGTAACATTAATAATCATAAATGGTTTTCCATGCAAAATATCAGAGATTATTATTTTTATCTAGCCAACTAAATCTTCATTAATCACTCAATAAAATGGCTAAATAGAGTACTATTTATATGTATTTGTCATTTGGGATGTATATCCTCTTATAATAGCATTTTTGTCTGCTACTGCATGTTCAGGGGACAATACAATTGATTCAGGAAGGACCACAGGGATTTTTCATGGAAGTGCAAATGTAACACCATATTTTATGGTTGAGGATAGTTTATGAGAGAAAGCTTTCTGCGTGAGAGCCAATTTTTAACACTAGCATTGCTGATTCTCAGGCTGATGATCCAAACCTTGGTTTATGTGAAGTTATTATTGATTGAGTTAATTTAAAATTAAGAACAACAACAACAAAACTACTTAGAAAATTGAGTAATGACTTCACATTTTCTAGAAAATAAAAATCCTGCAATCATTAACCAAGGTCAAAGTGACATAAATACGATGCAGATCCAACAGCTCAGGGAAGGAAATAATTTGAGCAGATCATGCTGGAAGATGGCAATTCTTTAAAAATTTCAATTTAAAGATTTATAGTGCTGTCTTTTTTTATTCCAGTTCATGAAATTTTGGAAAGGATAGCTACATTGATCTTTTGTAGGTGTAGTGCAAAACATCTCCCTTGACAATAATTTTTTAACTGTCCAAGAAACCACAACAGGGATCTACTTCAGTATAGGAGCAGATATCTGCCTAATGGTAAATAAGAATCAATTTCCTGCTCATGGAAGCTGAAGATTTTTCTTTTAACTAAAAAAAATATGAGTAAATAGTTAATGTAAAATAAAGTTTGAATATTGCAGAAGAATCATTGAATTTGGAAGGGATATGTTGAGATAACTTAATCCAAGCCCCCTGCTCAAGTTTTCAGCTAGAGTAAATTGCCAAGGGCTGTGTCCACTTCGTTTCTGAATATTGCCAGGGATGGAGACTCTGTATCTCTGGGTAAACTATTTCAATGTATGACCATTGTCGCAGAAAAAAAAAAAAAAAAAAGTGTCCAGGTGGAATTTTGGAATTTTATGTGTTTTAATTTGATTGCTGCTTGTCTTGTCATGGGCACTACTGAAAGGTGTTTGGCTGCTGCTTCTTCAGTTCCTACCATCAGGTGTTTACACACATTGTTAAAATCTCCTAGAGCATTCTTATCCCCAGGCTGAACAATTCCAGTTCTCTCAGCTTCTCTTCACTTGACAGGTGCTCCAGTCTCTTAATCAGCTTTGTGACCCCTTGATAGAGTCATTCCTGGATATCCAGCTCTCTCCCATACTGCAGACTCCAGCACTGGATCCAGCAATTCATTTGTGTCTCACCAGGGCTGAGTAGAGTCTAGGGCAGGACCACTTCTCCTGACTTAGGGGGAATGCATTTCCTAATACCCAGGGTTTTCTGTTGGTGCTCTTTACTGCAACATCACCAAACATTTATATAGTTCCTGGTCAGTTTGGGGTACACCAGGATTTCTAGATTCTTCTCTGCAGAGCTGCTGGTCCCCAGCATGTGCTGATCCTCAGCATGTGCTAGTGCAATGGATTATTCTTCCCCAGGTGCAAAGCTTTGCATTTCCTTTGCTTGAACTTCATGAGATCCCTGTCTGCCTGACTGAGGATGATATGGGCGAGGCATCTCATCAGTCTCTGTTATGTAGTACTTTACTTCCAGTTACCAAGCCCCAAGGGACAAATATGTACAGAAATAATTCTCAAATACAGGAAGTATGGTTCTTGCTACCAACTATGAATGAGATTACAGAGCTGGAAGAAATTGTTTGATCCAAGAGTTGTGCTGATATTTAACAGCACTCAAAATGGTCAGTGTGAAGCAGAACTTAAACATATGAAAATTTGAAAAATGCTGATTTTTTTTCTTGACTTTCAATCTTTCAAGCTTTGAAATTTTTCCAAGGGGAAATATGGTTTTTTATCCCAAAACTGGTATGGTTTGTCTCTGCTTGGTAGTTATATAAGAAATATTATTATATATTTTAAGAAATTCATATTAACCAAAGAGATCAGGGATCTCCACTGAGTCTCAATTGCAATGCTTTTCTTTTCTCATTTGTCTTACCACACACTCCTTTACATATAATTTTATATACCTAGAATATTGTCCTCAAATCCATGTCTCCCTCCAGATAAATCCTAGCATGAGACAAAGTTATTTCAATTTTAAATATTTCCATTTCAGTATTCAATTTTGCATAATTTTACATTGAAAAGCAAAAATTAATGTCTTGTTGAAAGTACTGATTTCTCTTGCTGCCTTGACAGCTATGATCAGCAACAAACAGAAAACAATATGTGCTTGAATTCTGAATATTTTTTAAATCTTTTTATGCTCTGGAATTATTCATTTTTTTTTTCCAAATAAAATACTGAAGCAATACATATGAACAGAGGTAATGCATTATTTTATGCACATCAAAATGCAGAGCACACCACAGTATTGTTCAAAAAATATATATATCTACAAAGTGGGAATTTAGACTGTAAAGCAAATATTTTTCTCTGAGGTCCACCAGCATAGGTTAGCTTCTCTTGATATTGAATAGCTTTTATTTGTCAGAACAAATGAAAATATGAAGCATGTCATGCCGGAACTCAACTCATCCCACTTCTATACATCACATATAAAGTTCTTACTTTATAAGAAAATGTCATGTGAATCTAGTTATGGACATAATAGCACGGGCCTCCCCAAGGAAACCAAAAGCCCTTTTGCCTTCACTATATCTTCAAGCACATATTACACTAAATGCAAAAGGCAGTGACATCAACGGTCTATAAAAGCATGACCTTCAAGTTGATGGATTTTGAGTAATAAAAGGCCTCAACAGCAGCTGACATATAAACATAAAAGGAAGTTTTAAGGACAACCCACTTTGGTGTATAATGAGTAAGAAGTTTAATACTGTGTTTACAGATTCCACAGGCTTTGCTGTGCTAGTTTCACCTGAGAACATTTCTAAACCCAAGAGGAGACTGGGGACAGGACAATGAATGTGGGATTTAAGATTATGCAGGTATAAATTTGGGAAGAAGGATGATGTCGAAAAAGATGAAGGTAATCTGTATCAACTGGGTATCAACTGAAGGTAATCCGTAGAGGATATATATATACATATATGTTTCTGAGAAAAAAAATTATGATCATATATCACAAATAATATTTTGCAGCCAAATTTTCCCAATAGTAACTTGCAAGCTTTTGAATGGCTATCTTGAAAATGTATTTCTATGTTATGGGTGTTGAGTTGTACAATGAAATAAAGCTAAGGAAGTAATTTGACTAAAGCAGGAAAGCAAGGTAGGGGTAAGGCTTCCAAAATTATCTCAAATGAGCAGTCCATCCATTCAACACCCTTGTGAACTGATAAAGTGTCCCAAAACATAAAAATTGCCAAGAGGGGGCAGCAGCATGTTGAGTCACGGGATCTCTCCTCCCTCCAGTGGAAGTCCACAGAAGCTGAGCTACAAGCACCCATTCACTTTGCAGATCTCTGCTAAATTGATGCTGAACAAGAGATGATAGTGTGATGCTGTCAATATCTTAGGGAAAAAGCAATTGCTTCCACTGTCTAAGAATAGCAGGACTTGTCTGATTTTCTAGAAGTTCTTCAGGTGAAGTCCAATTAAAAATCATAGAAAGTTTGAAAAGCCTTCAGTAGTCATACACCTCACAAACAAAATGCCATAAATAGTTATCTACTAATTCCAAGTCATGACAATATGCCATCTACTATCAAAAATTTAGAGTAATCATGGGATGAAGTTTTATTACCTAAATGCATGGGTGATTCTCTCTGAATAGACAGGAATCAACAGTTCTACCTGCATTACATATGTATGCAATGCATATGCAGATGTAAGGCAGATTTACATATGCAAAAATGCAATTTCTTGTCCACTGACAAATTTTGACTGTCTATGACTGCAACACCACTTTGAATTCTTTGCATACACAAGACTTCTAAATTTAAAGTTATTTGCATGCAGGGAATAAATTCCTACAGTTCTGCTAACACGCTATGTTTTTCCAAAGCTTTCATCTATCTATATAGTTCCTTATGCAATCACCACTTTCACGGTATCTAAGAGGCCTAATGACTCCTTGTTCTGCCAGGTTTGCACTTAGAGCTTTTTATTGCCACTCTTTAGAAAGGTGTTTGAACTGTGGCAGATAGGACAATCCAAAGACAGATCTCATTTCAAAGTATTCTGAAGGGAATAGCTAGTAAAGAAGAGCAGTGATTGATGCAATAGAAGACATAAGAGGATTTTATTTTTTTTTAAACCAGCTACAGAGAAGTCTAGACTCTTTACTTTAAACTTGAAGTGTTAAAGGGGACTCTTAGATCTGATCATCTCAAAGTCTCTAATCTATGCAAAAAGTGGGCATTGATGTAAAAATAGTACATGTATGAACAACTCAGAAGCATAGCTGGAGTGCAATGTGTATTTGTGGGTCTAAATACTTTGAAAATGCTTATTCCTGTCTGTGAGACTGGCAGAAGGTGAGAACAGTCAAAGATCTATTCTGTGAAATTTCAGCTCTTTCTTCCTTGTGCACTACTTTTTCCTTCTTATTAGAAAAGTAAAATCAGAGAAATTGGTGAAAACCACAAAATCATTTCCTTGCAAAGAATATAGGTGTATATCTGAGTCTATAAATGTATAGGAAAGTGTATTTATATTCCTGAAGTACAGCTAGGTAATATAATTTTAATTTTGGATTATTTTAATTGTTCAGTGTTAAGAATATTGAAAGAATGCTATTCATTCTCCTAGTCACAATTAATTCTGTAAATATATTCTGTCTCATCCAGATAACTAGGTATGTGCCTTAGTTTTATTTTCCCACATATACCTGATTTAATATTTCTGTGACCTGAAAATCAAAACTTTAACTGTAATGGTGAGGCTTTGACATTTTAATAGAAGAAACATTTAGTCTTCACCTTCCATTACTTTAAAGCATGGATTATTAGAAAAAAAAATGTTTCACTATTCCCCTCAAGAACTGAAATCAAAGGGTATTTTTTTGGCCAGTACTTCTGAGATACAATCTCATCATTGCTGCATTGGAAGGCTAAACATTTTCTCTCAGGCCATCATAATTGGATTGGACAGAGGAGACCCAAAACATACAGTAAAAAGTGGGCTACACAATCACATTTATTCTTTTCAGAAATAGCAAAACACAAAGTGAAGTCCTAGTAAATTATTCCTCAAAGATAGATGCCATGATTGTCCAGCTAGCTGATTCGGGAATTTTGAAAAAAGTACTTACTAAATCCCTAATCATATTAACTTTATTAGTCCTGTAAATTATAAGGTAATTGAAACCTTTAATTGTAAGGTATGTCTTTACAGAAAATGATGCATCACAGTCCATAGCAGTGTTCCCAAAAAGCAGAAACCTTCAAAGCATGAATGTTCACTCACATAGATACATAGGCATGTAAGGAATTTAAGTACATAATTACAGTATTTAATGGTACACTGTAAAATGATAGAGCACTTCCCCCCTCCCCCCACCACCCCCCCCCCCCCTCAGATACAGCTCTTTCAGTGTGACAAGACTATGGCATAAAATACATAAATGACACAAACCCACTGCAATTGTGATTTCTTTGATAAAACATCTCAATCCCAGAGATATTTCCCTTCAGGTAACATTCCACTCTGGATATACACAGCATAAGCCAGGAAATTTAGCAAGACTCTATCATGTCACAGTGTACCAACAGCTAGAGACATACAGAAAGAAATGTTCTTGTTTTCTTTGCTTGTTTGTGGGTGGGGATTTTTTTGTTCATTTCCCTTTACAAAACCATAATCCTAACATGCAAAAGCATATTCAGCATTATTTTATTGCTTACATTTTAGATATGATTTATCTTAGTCTGTCTTATTAATATATTAATATATTTTTATTTCTTTGTATCTGAAAAAAATTCAGTCAGTACTGTAGCATATAGTTAACTTCCTGGATAATTTTACTATGGCACCTAAAGTCTGCATTTTCCCCTTTCCCTTCCCTTCCCTTCCCTTCCTTCCCTTCCCTTCCCTTCCCTTCCCTTCCCTTCCTTCCCTTCCCTTCCCTTCCCTTCCCTTCCCTTCCCTTCCCTTCCCTTCCCTTCCCTTCCCTCAGAGCTTTATACAGGTCTGTTACTCCAGAGTGATGTGGAAAGGAATACTTGTAAAGAGACACATCAGTCATATTGAAAATTTGATGAGTCAGATCTATCACTGTGCAATTAGTAAATCATGTATCTGTTGAGTTGAATCAGTACAGGCTTGATGAAGTTCATAGTACCACTCCAATTTGAAGTGGTGGTATACTAATTTATACTATTTTAATTCAAACAAGATCTGATAGAGCCTTATTTCCAGTGATCACAGGAATGGCTGTTATATTACAGCTATTTCCTTTGTAAACATAAGGTCACTTGAGAGCTCAGATTCTATTACTGTCTTCTATGTGTTGGGAAATACTGACTTTTTAACAGCAAATAATCACTTCATGAAATTTAAAAATGGCATTTGTTTTTGGCTAGTTATGATCCTGGTGCCTAAGGCTAGATCTTGTTCTCATTTCAGTCAAATGGAAACTAGTCAGTTCAATTTTTCAAATTGTCTTGCATGGATACAGTGCTGCAATATTTGAATTGCAATTGCAATTGAATTGCTGCAATGTTAGAATTATTATTGGAAAGGAAAACACTATCCTGATTTTCTTTTTTTTTTGAAGAAATGCTAATTAAAATTGTTTTACTGCAAGTATTTTAGAAAAATTTAATTCTGTGACAATTTAATTTGCCTTTTCTTGCCTAAAATTACCACATGATATCTCTCAGGTAACTTTTGTTTTGCTGCTCTGCCTTCCTTATCAAAAAAGAAAATTGCAAGGAATACCAATTATTATATTTTTCTATACTGCATGGACAAGAGGCCTCTCAAATACATCACCTGCCTACCTTTCCCTCTCGTAAGGAAAATTTTTTAGATATTGGTAAAATGCACTGACATTTATATTAGCATCCAGTAATCACTATGATTTGAGGGTATGTAGAGCAAAGATTTTAGGGACGTGTTCACCTGACTTCAGCTGTCTGTCATGTAGACATCTACATATGAGCTACTTGTCTAAATTTTGCTAAGAGGCAGTGCTCAGAAACAGACACTACTGAAAGTACAGATCCTCTGACCTATATTTAATGGCTAGGTTAGGATTAGATGAATGATGAGAAGTGCTTATTCCTCTCTGCTGGCTATATGGGGAATCTAAATGACAAGTTGAAATAAAGACATTTATGCTCCAGACTTCTATATTTTCTGAAGAATGATGCTACCTTGGATACTGGTATGCTGTATCACAGACTTCAGAAAGGGGATCCACTTGTCATTGGGCAAGTTAGCTCACCTTTCTCTTTCAAGGGAAACATAACTGTGAAGGACTTCAGAGGTGAAGTGACTTGACAATGACACCCATGCTATGATTACTAACCCAACAGACATAAACAGACAGGTCTTATTTTCTCGTGTATTAAACTAGTTCACAACTCTTCAGTATGCATCCCTAGAGATTGCCAAAAATTAAGCCTATTGAACAGGTGTATCACTGTTAGCTAAATCATTTGGACGATGAAAGATGGTTTGGTCCATTTAAGTACGTTGCTGTGATAAGTGATAAATGTTTATTGGTTTAGGAAAGCAGCACTCATAAAATACTAATTGGCCAGAAAGAATTTATTTAAAATTTTTAAATGTTGACTTAAATTGAATAATAATCTACAGCATATCACCACAGCTTCAGATGTATCAGTCGTGTCCAGACAGATATAAAACAATTTTATATAACAAAAATTATTCTGCAGGCCAGCTCTTCTTAGTCATCTTCAAACTTCCACTAATGATTTTAGGTTATTTCCCTAAAAGCAAACTTTAAAAAAAGCCAAGGAATTAGATTAGGCCATATGTCAATAGCCTGTTACCAGAATGTTTATATAAGCAATTTTCAAGGGTGAAAGAAAATATGCCATTCACTTGGAAAAATGCATTTATTTCAAACTGTAAGGACGTATATCTTATTATAGAACATATGTCATGGGAATTAGAACTCTGACACTTGGGAAAAAGCTACATATCATTTTCATATGGTTACCAATGGTCTTTAATGTCAAGGTAGGTAATTTCCTATGTCTTGTTTCAAGAAGATTTGTTTGGGTGAACATAAATAAGGACTTACCTAAAATAAATTTTACTGATTATATTACATTTTATGAACATTCATTAAAAGTGGGGCCCACAATCCATATGAAATTTACAATCATATTTACCCACTTATATTTGCAGGTAAGATTACTGCAATGTTCTATTTAGTTTAGATAGGTGTGGGTGCAAAAGGTATCTACACATCTAGGAATTCCTCATACTGATGGGAACACTAGTGTTATTCATCTAATTACTTCAGACTGTTTATTTCACAAAACAAATATCTCCTATACTCTGCAAGAAACAGAATCTCACCACTGAAGGATTCCTGAGAAGAGCAAAGAGCTGAATTCTGTTGAAACTTACCATGAAAATACAGTACAAACTATAAAAGCATTTAGAAACTTTCAGTTGTTCACTTATGAAAAAAAATTTAAGTTATGTCATATTGTCAGTGGAATTTAATTTTGTTTTGTGTGAGGTTTTTCTATAAATACTTGTGTATTGAAACAAGATTTAGAGGAGGTCATAAGCCATTGTTTTCCCTTGAAGACAACTAGATATTAATTTAAGTTCAATTGAGTATTTTCTAGGAATGGGTAAACTGAGGCATGGAGAAGTTAAATGATTTCATTAAAATGACAGTAGCAATGAATCAATCACCAGTTAGAAATAAATGCTGTTGTAATCTCAGTTTCCTTCATTCACTACCAGAATCCTCTGCCAAAAAATAATAGATAAGTGAAATACACTAAATTGTTTCAAACCTCAAAAACGAATTGGGTTCAGGCTCTGGGTGAAAGTTCAGGTTTTATTTTATTTGAACCTATTCACCCATTCTTAATTGGAAAGTAGGTTGATAAAATTACTAATTTGAAATGTGCATAAACTGTAAAGTAGTAAGATTGAGGAATATGGACATATATATATTGTAGTTGTTGCCAAAAAAAGTTTCACATATGGCTTGGGCTAATGGCCAATAAATTTATTACTGGAAGATATTACAAATGTTGCTGAATGCTGTTACAACATAGAGATGAATCAAAATATAACAGAAATATAGATAATAGAACATTTCATCTGATATTTCACAATAGTTATCTAGTCAGCGGAAACTGTGAAGCTTGATTGAACAAAAGATAAAGTTAATACTACGTAATCAGAAGAGACTATTATAGATCAGTGAAACTGCAAAACAGAATAATATGACAAGGGGCAAGCCACATTATCTAAATTAACATTTTTCCAGCATGAACAAGAAGGGCCACTGTAGGAAAACGAGAGCTAAATACTGTGGCCTGCATTTAGTCAACCTGAAGTAATTATTAATTTATGGTTGTCTGTGATTTTAATGAAAATGAAAGCTGAGAGGAAAGAATTGAGAGAGATAATGTGCCGTGAAATTGAGTTTCATTTATTTTGGGGGCCACCTTTTTTCTTTTCTTTATTTTTTATATTCTCATTTTGTTTTTGCTAAAGGAAAAGAAGCTAAGACAAAATGTCCACATGAAAATTTTACCAAGGTTATGTAACTACTCACATACTTCCAATGCTTTAAAAATGAACTATTAAAAATATTTCATAGGCCAGAGACTGAACTCACTGGCTTTCTCTGTTTCTAGCTGGAACGACAAAGATGTCTTCTTTTCTATCTTTTTCAGAATTATCACTTTTCAAGGACAGTATTTTGCAACAACAATTTTCTCATAAGACAGCCAGGTTTGCCTAATAATATTTACATCTTTCATGAATACTCTATCATCAACAGTTTCTTGTGGGGTTTCGGAATTCAAAATTATGGACAAAATCATAGGCAAGCAACATGGATAAACTACAGTAGCTTCCTTTTCAATTTTTTGTCTTGTTCTCTTTCCACTTAGAAACTGCTGTAAATAAATCAACAGGTGCTGTTTCGACTGGTAAAAAAAAGCCTAAAAGGAAGGGAAATCACATTAGCATTTCTTAAAGTTTTGGTTAAAGGAAAGTTTGAGAGGCACAAGGAATAATAGCTTTAAAAGAACATGACCCAATTCATTGTATTTGGGATTTTATAGACACCAACCTGTACAATGCCCATAGTCTTCAGTACAATTCAAAAGCAATACAGATATATTTGTTCATTCTGAACTGGATGTGACTTCCTTAAAAAGTGAACATTTACTTTCTAGAGCTGTGCAAGAACAGTTACAGAGTTTGCCCTTTAGCTTCCTTGTTTTGGAAATTATTTTCAATATATTCTGAGAGCCAGGCTCTTGTCTGCTATCAAATTTTAATGATATTTAAGATACTTTGTGGTATATCACACATAGATCCTAGTCTGGCAGATATATATCTTTGTCCATCTCAAATGGCAGCTGAAGTCCAGATTATCTCAGGCTATCTCAAAAGGAACTAAAGAGCTGTGTATAATCAACCAATCCATGCCATGTTGACTGCACCAATTAAATTTTCATTGACTTTAACAGAAACCCCAGTTCCTCTTGATTGCCTAAAAAATTTAGAGACTTCTGAAGAAAAAGCCTACAAGAAAGAGAATCCTATGTTTCAGCTACTAATTTTAACTTTAAAGGCTACTTCTACTTGCAGGAAAGCTGAATTTTACTGTCAATTAAAAAAAAAAACCCAAATAAACAACAAAAAAAACATTGCAAAATCTTTTTCTTATACAACATTTTGTCAGGGTTTCTCCATCCCAAAGAGGAAAAATCATGTACATTCTAGTTTGGTGACCACCAAAGTACATATAAATTAAGTGCCCTGTTCCAGCCAGGACTAGGTTAATTTTTACTGTAGCCAGGAAAGAGCTAGGACCTGGCTAGGACCTGGACATTATTCTGTACCACCTCGTGACACTGCCAGGGGCAAGGACAAGGGAATCTCTTCCAGGGAGTAGGGTCTCTTCCAGTTGAATAAGCATGGCAGAGGGAACAGCTGGGTAAAGCCAGTTCTGAGCATTTTGCATATGAATCACTCTCCTCTCTCTTGTACCCTTCTGTTATTCATATGGTTTCTGTTACTCTTCATTTTCTTATCCCATTGCTGTTTCCAGTAAATGGTTCTTTTCCCAACTTGTAAACTTCACTTTTTGTGCCTCCATTTCTCCTCTCCATCCCATCACAGGGGAGGGAGAGAAAGAGGGAAGCGACAATGCGTTATTTTTCTCGGTCCTGGTCAGCTCCCAGGTACCTGCCTTGGGCGCCTCAGTTTCTCATCAGGGCCAGCACTTGTCGCAATTCCCAGGTGCTTCTGCTGCTGCACACCAGGGCAGGCTGTCTACGCTTTGCCATCAGCGCGAGGGGGTGAAATTGCGAGGGAATTGTCCAAAATCATCCACATGGTGGTTGGAGGCTTTAATGGCCGCGGGAGCCGCAATGGAGAGGCTGCAGACTGCTCCCAACTCCGCGTGGACAACGGGACCGAGAAAGACGCAGAATGATATAGGTGGTGGGACAGGGAGGGCAGGAGCCCTCCTCGCCCAATGTGGGGCAGGCGCCGTGGCGATGACGTGGACCACAGCGACCAACGGGAATGCAGCAGGGGTGGACACGGGGCTCCAGGGCAAATGGGGTTGCGGGAATGGGGTGACTGACACAGAATTCTCAGGAGGGGATGGGGAAGTGGTTACTGGACTGGTGTGGGCTAGCTCCAATAGTAAGAGACCCGGAGCCGACCACCGCGGGGGAGGGGAGAAACACGAGAGGTGCATGGGGGTACACAGAACTCGGCTAGCTAACACAGATCAGAACCCCTAATCTGCACCCAAACCCGGGTTGCAACAGAGGGGGAGAAAAAGCAAGCAGTAGTGTGACTGGGACACAGTCCCATTGGGAGACTGAATTGTGGAGTACCATTCCCAAACCATGACATCAAGGATGGACTTTTGTGGAAGAGGGGGAAAAAGAGGGAGGAAGGCAGGCAGGCAGGAAGGAAGCAAGCAAGCAAGCAAACATTGATTTGTTATACAAACTGAAAAAGATAATAATGATTGCTTTGAGATACTTTCCTACATTCATGTCAAATCAGACCAAAATATAAAGATAGCTATCTAAGGTTACACATGTAGAAATATATGCTGGCTGATTCAGTAATGGGACACAGGACACAGGACAAGGAAATCTGATGTGATCAAATCTGACATTGAATACATGAGACAATGTATTTGCTTACACTCTGATTATCATCAGTTATTACTGATTAATCAATTGACTCAAGATTGAGGTTGAAATAGTGGAGAGATATTAGTGGATAGATTATCCTCCATAACATAATGTACAGTTTTGAATCAATATGTAAGTTTCGTATCAATACTGACCAGGCTAAACAATTAATTTCTCAGTATATTCTACAAAAATTTGATTATTTAATGGGTACCTCTTTCTTGTCAAAATAGAAATTCAGTAGAGAGATGAAGTTTGAAGGTGATGTTTCCTTTTTCTGCTTGGTGTCATACATGTAATTTCTGAGTTTACATAAGGAAAAAAAAAAAAAAAGCAAATTAGGGAAAGGTAGAAAGAGTGAATGACAAATAATTACTGAGGAATCAAAACTTTGATTATATATTGTTATAATTTCACATGATATTCCTGAGCTTACCAAAATATTTCATAGTAATGGGTTAATTTAAAATAACTTGGAAAATAAAAGAAATTAATTTTATCATCAACATATTCTGTAATTATTTTCTTCTTTTCTTGATGGTTTTTAAGTTTGGGTTTTTTCCTTCCATGATTACGGGTAACTTTTAAGTGCTTACTGCAATGGGCCTGTTACTAGGCATGCAAATTTTTGATAGCAGTTAGATACCTCACTGAAGTAGACTGAATATAAAGCACATTCTTGTGAACTTTTATGGAAATAAAACTCAGAGATAACATGCTCACTTCAATGTTTATTTGAAACACTTCTGTTGCCATGGGGAGCAGAAGATACAATGTTTCTGTGGTTGAGAATTGTCACCCTGAAAAACTAGCAACTTATGCAATTGCATAGCTTGGAATCAGACCTCAGCAGAAACCAGAGTCTACAGCTGATCCACAGAATGAGATCCTACGGCCTCTCTGTGACAGTCTGACACTCTGATTTTCAAAACTAAGAAGATACCCAAGGACCTTTGCTACTGCTGGCCTTCGCTGCTATTAAGATAAGCAGAACTTAATATAAGTGACAATATTTTCAGTACTTTTACTAAGAACTAAAAAGTTTTCTGCAGTGAAATTGATAAACATGGTAGAAATACATGGGTTAGGTTACTGCATTGCCTGAAAACCTTTCATTTAGATATATTGCATTTGTTTAATTAACACAGTCACAAGCTTTCCAAGTGAAATGAAAGTAAAAAGCTCCTACACATTATTCTCCTTTACTTTCTCATTAGCTGCATCACTTTCTGACAAATATTGACCTGTAATTCTTTCCCTGTGCCAGAGAATTAAATAAAATATGAACTGCACACAATATACACCATCTGTCCAATTCAACAAGCTGGTTAGTATGTTGACTCCCATTGACTTTACTTCAAGACCAAACTGCCCCCAAACAAGAAATATTTATACATCACAAAGTATGCAAACTTTTCTTGCTTTTGTATTACATAGTTCAAATACATTTCCTTTTTCTAATAGTCTTTTTTATCCTAAATTTTTTCTTTACATATGTTATCTCACCTGCCAAACTGGCTCATTCTCAGTTTGCTTACTTTAATCCGTTCAGAAATTCTTAACTACTGATCTTTTATTTTTTCAGATACTTATATTTTGTTTTATCAGCTTCCTAAATAATGCAGAATCTTTTTCCAGTAAACTACATCACATTTCATTTAATATATATTAATTTCTCTTCTGGACAAGATGCTGGGTTGAATTTTCCTTGGTATGACATCATGCCACCAGCAGATGATGCCTGTTTGTGTATTTATGTTACTGTATGGTACTTCAAGTATTAAAAACAATTTTTTTTTCAATTTTTTTCTAAACTCTTTCTTTACTTATAGGTACTCATTCTTATTCACGCTTCTTTGTTTTCACTTGTCTTCATACACATTTGAGTCTATCTTTAATTAATTCATCAATAATAGAATTCAGCTTACTCCCATATCAGATATCAGTTATGTGCATTGTTTATTCTTTTAATTTCTGATCTTGCTTAAGTCAGCTGTTTGAAGTATTCTACAAAGGCACTGTATATCTATATGTCATATTTACCCCTTTGACACTGGTTTATGCAATATGTACAGCATATTTTTATTCCTTCCCTTAACAGTTGGCAACAGATAGAGCTCTTTCACCTTCTCTAATTTTCTTCAAAACCTTGTGGATCTCTCTTTTCTTCTCTGGAATTCCTTTCTTTTCCTCCTTTCAAATCTATATTTATCTGTGCATCTTCAGATTAAGTATCTAAATGTAGACATGTATATTTCAATATCCAGGTGTCAGCCAAGTGTCTAAGTTTCCTATGTAGTCAAGATACAGTCAATAGAGTAAATGGAGCCTAAAGAGTTTCCCTTCAGGTGAACACCAGAAGCTGGTCAACTGAAATGCTTTCTCGGCTTCACTGGTTGACTTTCTAAGATCTTCATCTGTTTATAGCTAAATTTTTAGCATCTGGCTCACATAGAGATATATAAATTCAGGTGTCAGCATGAAGCTGTATTGCAGGTTATGGTCTCAGTCCAGTTCCCCCATCATCTTCCACTGAGTAGTTCAATCCTGTGTCATGTCTCACTGCTGGGTGGAATTAGCTCAGAAGCCTTCAGTCCTATTAGTTGGCAGGTGTTACCTATTTTCAAACAACTGAATTGGACCTTCTACATCCTTATGCAAAAGAAAATCTACACCTATTAAGCTCCTAAGCACCCACCTTTATTCTCAAAATGAATAACCTATATGACTTTTCCCATGACTTCCTTCTTTATTTTACCAAGCTCAGAGAGGACTTGGAGATGTCCATTTATGCATCACATGCCTTTCTTACCTGTTACTTTTCCAGTTTTCCTTACATGCTTGTGTGGAAAGAAAAAGATGTAAAAGTTCTATACTGATCAGGAAGACAGACTAGCTGGGACTTTGTGACTCCTTAAATCCAGTGTTTTGGCTCCAGAAGGCTCTGGGCAATTACTCAACAATATCAAGTGCCTCTGAATTGAAGAACATCGCTTTGTCTGTTGAAAAATTCCATGTTCAGAAAGCCATCCAGGTTTCCAGAACAACACCATGTTTCGAAGTTCTTAACACAAGAATGCATAGAGAAAAGAGAAATTAGAAAAATTATTTTTACTCCTGTGGTAAGAAAATTTTCCTTTTTAAGTTTTATTCTGTACAATTTTCAGTACTACATATATGCTTGAATCAGGTGATCTATAAATAAAGCAATAGCAACCAATTGCACTTTTGCTCACTGTCTCTCTGTCTCTTTCCCTCTATCTCTTTCTCTCCCTTCCCCCCTCTCTTTTTTATTCTTTCTGTATCTCCATCTCACAGTCTTTGTTAAATAAAATCTGTGTTATTGACTTTGGCATATGGTCTCGTTTGCACCTTAATTCGGGCACAGGCATCTCTCATTAATCATATCTTAACAATTTCAAACAGAATTTTAGTAGAGTCAGGAGATCTTCTATTCCTGTTTTAGTCCAGTGGATTGTCTCAGACTCAGAACATAGCAAACACAGTGGTTTTTACCTCCAAGAACAATCTGTAATTATTGTTATACTTTTGTAAAAAGTATTAATATGGTCTGCAGCTAACAAAAGATGTGTTTAAAATTCAGATTATTAAAAGTTACATGTTTAATTCTCAATCTTGAAAGTAGAATTTGAAATCAAAGAGAGATGTGTAGAGAGTGAGTAGGCAATCTTGACACTTTTACAAAAAAATTACTCAAACAGATACTATGTTAATCCTAGAAGATGTATGCACTCTTCTCAAAAATGCTGTTTCTGTAAGGGAGTGCCACGAGGTGGAAAGAGTGTAGGGATGGTTTAAAGTTTCTGAAAGTAGTGACTGTGATAAAATACTGCAAGATGAAGGTGGTGAGGGCAGGAGTATGGTGTTATGGAAACGTGTGTGAAGAAAAATGTGCAGCATGAAGGTGGAGAGCATGGGGTAATATACTGCTTTATGGACGTGCTTGGGATGCACTAGCTGGGGCATGAGTCTTCCGAGGTAGTACCCAGTGGGAAGCATAATGAGTGTACAGGGTTTTATGTATCCCTATGCAATAGGGAAATTCCTTCCATATTCCATTGAGAATTATTCTGCTCCCACACCCATCTTTTGCTAATATCTAAGAAAAACTCTTTAGCTTTAGCTTTTTGTATGTCAGTGATGCTATATTTACACTCAATAGCTGTAGATGGACTATACTCTTCTTCCTCATTTGAGGAACTTTTCATAAGTCTGCATTGTCCATGTGTTTTAATTTCATATGTTGTGTTCTCAGAGCACCTTTATGGAAACAAGTAATGAGCCATCAAATCAAATAAAGTTCCTTCCCAATGTTCTGCATGTTAGCAAGATTACAGTAATTTGAGTTGATGTCCTATGTTGAAATGTCTAAAATCATTCTTTAAAATGGTGTGAAAAAAATGTTGTGTTCTTCAATCCATACAAAGAACATGATTGCGCTTCTGATCCTAAAAATACTTTTTCCTGTATCTCAACTGATATTTAAGAAGACATCCAGATTGAAGATTCACTTTGTTAAACTGATTAGCTAGCATACCTATAACATCCTCATAAGGGGATGAAAGGATCTCTCATCCCCTTCTTATTCTTCTTTTTTAAATATTCATAACATAATTGACAAGTTCTCCAGATTATTTTATTTTGTTAGGGGTTCTATGTGGGAAATATGGCAGACATTCACAAATACTAGCCAAAAGGAAGGAAACTTCTTGCACTTAATATGTCCTATTTCCTGACTTGAATATTTTGTATAGAAAAACATTATCCAGAGTTTTGTTTAAGAACTCTACTTAGCAAGTATTTTCACACCACAAAAATAAGATAACAGCACTGCTGAGAAAAAGAGGTTGAACAGAGCAAAAAATTAAAATTGAGTTATTATAAGGGAATTATTAATGGAAATGCAAATATTTATGTCCCTCATTAAACTTGATGAAGGACTGAAGAAGTGGTGGACTAAGAGATAGTAAATGCTTATTAGTATGTCTTTGTATGTGGTTTATTTCTGGACATCCAAGCAACCTTGGTCTACAAAATAGTTAATATGGTACCAAAGCACCCGATCTAGCATTCTAAAGTGGAGTGGAAATCTTGAAATTCATGCAGAAGTTTATGCATCTGTGTGGTTGTGCTATTCTAATACCCGTCCGAATTAAAAGCAGAAGTTCTCTGTAAGAAGAATCATAAAATTGTTTGGTTTGGAAGGGACCTTAAAGATCCTTTTGTTCCAACCCCACCTGCCCTGCCACAGGGCACTCTCTGTGGTATGGCACACTCTAGGTAAGACTGCTCAAAGTCCCATCCAGTCTGGCCTTGAACACTTCTAGGGGTGTTCCCTGGTATACATGAACATATCCACCTCTTCTCTGAGAAGCCTGTTCCAGAGTATCACCACCCTCACAGGAAGAAATTTCTTCCTAAAGCCTAATCTAAACCTGCCGTCTTTCAGGATAAAGTCTTTACCCCTTGTTATATAAACCTGATCCGAAAGAACATAACAAGGATGACAAACTTGTTTACTTGCACTCATCTCTTCATTGTATATTAATTTATTGAATACAAATGTAAATTTGCCATCAGCCTGCCATTAAAATATATATTTAAGCATTTTTCTTAGGAAATAAGAAATAAGAATAATGATACCATTATTACAACTTTTGAGGGAATATAATGGTATAAAGTTTCTGTTGTTTGCTCTGTTGTTTACGTAACTTGTGGAAATTAATTTAATTCTGGGGACGGTAGTGCCAAACATGTCTATAGATCAAG
The DNA here is from genome assembly GCF_026979565.1 of Vidua chalybeata. Lineage (NCBI taxonomy): Eukaryota > Metazoa > Chordata > Aves > Passeriformes > Viduidae > Vidua > Vidua chalybeata. Next base: position 51,408,622 of record NC_071531.1, on the reverse strand, counting down.
CTAATTAGGAGTTTATATGCATGTCCTAAGTTGCTTTCCACAAAACATTTCCTTTAACTCCTGGCACGTGTGTCTTATGTAGAAATTCTGTTACTAGCTAGTTAGCTAGTGACATACTTCTAACAAATCAATGATGTCACAAGTAGACAAATTAATCTAAAATGTATGATAGAAAATATAGCACTGATCTTTAGAGGTTTTAACTTAGTTTCTTGAATTTAGCAATTATTTTCTTCCTTTTAACATCTACTTTTCTTCTGGGCAAATATATATTAAAAATTATACAGGGTCTGGCTGGATGATTAAAAGTCATTCTCAATTAATGGATGAATAATAACCATAACTTGTAAACACTATGATGACTTGAAACTGAGCCCAAATGTAACATCAGTCCTCAAAAATCATGTTACTTGTTTCCAAAAAAAATCCAAGAGAACAGGTCTAATTCTGTCCTCCTATATGTCATATGTATTTCCCTTCATTCTCAATGCCATTATTCAAGGAAAGCAAAGCTGGAGTTTTGTCTTCTACTTCCTCTTTTGAATTCTTCAATACTTTAATTCACATCTTATATCTGTTTATGTCAAGATTTTTTCTCTATCTATGTAATCTGCAAGTGAAGATAACTTATGAGAAATACAATTAAAGTCTATACCCATTTATCTAGCACTGATCCAAAAACATTACCACTTCATAGGAAGAGTAATACTATAATCTCAAAGTTTTGCTTTCATTTATTTTCTTTGAAACCCTTCTGTAATATTGTCATTACAAACCACCTATTGCCACAATATTTGTATTAATCCCTTCAAACATCAAGTCTGTTTCTTCTTATCTATTTAAAATAAAATATACTACACTAACATTCTGATAGACAGTCTTTGCACAGATAGAAATAACTGCACTGGAATCAGAAACAAAGCACTAAAAACATTGCATTTTTTAATGCCGCACCCCTCCAGACATTTTAGCTGTCGTTCTTCATTGATGAGCACTAAGTAGAGCCTTTCACACCCATTGAAAGTAACCTTTCTGTCCTCTCTTCAAAATAACTCATTAATAAAGCAAAATGGCAATATATTTCCCTTGATACCATTCACAAAGTTAAAAGTAAAATTAAGGATTAAATTGTTAATATGAAAGATGAAATGGAGAAACTGTTCCTAAACTCAAAGTAGGCTTTTATCCTCTGTTCATCCCTGTCTTTACAAAAAAGAAGTGATTTCATTCTTACCACAGAAAGGGATTAAAATATTCCCTATATTTTACATTTTCAAGAGATCAGAGCTTTTTGTTTGTGTATTTGTGGAAGCAGAGGAACTTGGGATGGAGTTGCTTAACTGTATATCGGAATGTTAATGTCAGTACTTTCTTGTTTATTAATTTGCTTCATGTAGGAAATTTCATTCAGGCCATTCAACACATGAAGACTTGGTAAAAGTAATGTGCCTTTATTTCTACTGAATATAACCTGAATCAAATTCTTTAAAATGAATATTAGAATATGATGCACAATTGCATGTGTACTAAATTGTCAAAATCTCGAAGGAATCTCAAAATCTCAAATCTCAGAATCCCAGAGGATAATCTGAAAGGTGTTCCAATGACAGATTATTTCTCACATCAGTTAGCAAAAATGCCACAAATCTCATTTATAATGGGAACATGCTACATAATAGAAAAGTTACCCATGGCACTACAGTAGTAGGCGTCACAATACGTATCTAATATTGTAAAAGGCTTGAGCAGATTTTGCCACCACTGCAGCTTAGCACCTCATCAATATTTTCAACATCAGATAATTGGGATTCTTCCGAACACTGAATTATGTAACTGAAAAAAATCCAATACAGAGAATCTGACTTAAATGTATTACTGGATTATACAGATGGAGTTACAGCACTTCTTTAGCACCCAACATAAAGTATCACTGAAATGAAAGACTTAATATGCATTTGTCTTTTGATAAATAATTGTCTTTTAAATATTTTAAAAATTGTCTTTTAAATAATTTAAAGAATGAAATACACTGGTCTATGATACATATCTGATCAAGTTTTCACCTGTCCTATAGTTAGGAATAACAAATATCTAAACATGTAGCTTTGACACTAAACTGTGGTGCTACACTTAGTGTGTCTGAGGATGGGAGACTCCTAATTTAGTGAAACAATTGCATGTGGACTGAACAAATCCATTTGGTACTTTTCACTGCTGGAAGGGCAAGACTTCTGTCATTAGAGATGCTCAGGGTTTAGCTAAATGTATTCTGGCAGCTCTGCTAGCTACCTGAATTTGAAGGAGGTTGAAAAGTATAGAATGAACACCCCCAAATGATGCTGTGATAATGGTAGGATGTGATAGATAGTAGGAATCTAGATTAATTTAATGTTTTCCTACTGATAGCTACGAGAAAAAAATTGTGTATTATGTCTTAAATAGATATTCATGTCTTGTCAATAAATGGTATGTTCAAGATCTTCAGTTTTTATGTACCTATTTGGCCAGCTCTGAGCTTGCTGCAATTTCAAAGACTTGTAGCTGTATTAGCATAGAACAGAGCCTAAGACTATAATAGATGTACCATAGATGGCAAGGCAGGCAGAGCAAATTTGCAGTGGATCATACCCATATGATGGCTACAGGAACTCTCATCATCCGCGCTGCTATGTGTCCTTCATACTCCTTTTTATTGTAGATACAGATGATGTTTCTCCCTATTTCTAAATGACGATGTTTAAACAATAATGTATCAATAATAGTATTCCATTCCACAGGAGTTATACTTTGGATTTTTCCAGGAATTACTTATTAGAGAATATAAGAATTTGCATAATCTAACTGGAGTGTGAATGTTCTAGAGCATTATGATAGGAACATGAGACTAAGGATGAAAAGATACTTCAACATAGGTTTATTAATGGGCTTTTTGTTACTTTCTTCTGTAAATACCAGCTTGCACATTCAAATACCTGACCCAAGTTCTTCAGAAATTATTTTCAATAGTGGGCATGCTATCCTATTCTTCAGGACAGATGGAAAATTGTAGCCATACTTAAAGATTTTTTTTCTGGAAATTAAGATTTTCCATTTTTTATAACTGTCAATCCTTTCTTTACTCTTTTGCAAAAATGATTCTTTATATCTTATAAGTAGTAGCACTATGATAATATCCTGTGAAATATTAATCATTAAAGGGTGTTTTTCTAGAATAATCAAGGAGATAAAGAGGATATGACAAAAGCTTATGGCTGGACTTCTAGAGCTCATTGTTTTCTAAATTTCCAGGACCTACCAGATTATTTCCTAGTAACAGAGGATCTGCTGAGATCTCTCTTATGATATTAAAACATTTCTGTATGCATTCTTTCCTCTCTTTACAGTAACATATCACCTCATTAGTGATTAACATTAATCAGTCTATTCAGGCTTAAAAGTAATTTCTTTTGAAGTTCTGCATGCTGGTCTAAAGGAGAGTATTATGGTTTTCCTTTATGTAAACGAACAATGGTAAAGAAAGACATCCACTACAGATAAAAATAGTCCATTAATAACAGTAACATGGAGCATTTATATGAGGCCTACTATCTGCAAAGCAATTTACAAACAATATCCAATTAATCTTCTCTAGTTACTCAGTGTAATCCATTCATTATCTAATGGATCCCAAATCTTTAATGCAACAGCAAAGTTTCTAACCGTATGTCTGAGGGTACCTTTTGCAGCTGAAATTTACTGACAGTTATGCTGTCTGAGCAGGAACACACTAGGACAATTTCTTGGACTTAGGGTCTGTAAAGCTTTACTCTTAGTGTTTTCAACTCCTGGAGCCACAGGTGCAGGATCTTACTGAGAACAGCTCTTTCATAACAGCTAAATTAATAATTATGAAAGGGAAACTCCGAAGTGAAACTAAGGGGTACGTCAAGAAAAAGAGTTTTAAATGTATAATTGTACTATACTTTAAAAAATCCCTATAAAATGGTATCAAGGATAGGTTTTCCCTATGAGTTGATACCAGAGGATTTTTTTTTAAGTCAGGAGGATCCTGATTAAAAAAGATATTGCCATGTTGCCACGATTCCATGGTATTTTCCACTTTATTATTTGACCGGAACAGTTTTATAATGAATGTGCTCTAAAGCAAGATAAGCATCAGAAATGCTAATCTTGGTAAATTCTGAGGCCTTTACAACATTCTTCTGTTCTTCAGACCAGCAAGTGTTTTCCAGCATTGTTTTCTTATCAGAAGTTCAGAATATGGAGTGATGTCTTCACTTCCTAACTTTAACCTTCTGAGTTGGGAGTTGTTTTTCAAAGTTTATTCTTGGACAAAAATAGATGGTATATGACTACCTAGCCAGGACTCAGCTGCCTAAAGAGAGATACCTACAGTCCATGGGGATGCCATCTATTCTGTCTGTCTCTCCAGGGCCAAAGAACATGCTGGACATCTGCTGCACCTTCCTACTGAAGCAGATGGGGCTCACATCTCCTCAGCCTTTAGATGGTGAATGTCTTCTATCCTGTCCCTCTGGTTTGTACATCTGATAAACCACTTGTGCACCCAAGAGACAGAGGAATGCCTGCTTGGGTGCACAAGTGTGCACAGTCATGAAACTAATTTTCATACACATTTTCTAACACTTCAGAAAAAGTAGCTGATCTCCTTATTATGCATTGATCACAGATGAATATGCATCATCTTAATTTTCATTTTAAAAATTATTTCTCTAATATTTGGACAACAACTTTACCTCTTTGCCTGTTAAATCTTTTCTTTTTATTATTAATTTATTACTGCTAATCATTTTTTTGATCCCACAAGTAAGTACAATTCAATTAATTTTCCAAGTTGGGGGAACACATATATAGTGTCCCTCCATACAGCAAGCTCATTTTTTTCTATTACACAGTATTTTATTTTCAATTACACAAAAATTGCAATTTTTTCTATTCCTTCCAGTGATATCAGCCCTCTTAACCCTCTTGTCAATGCATTCTCTCAGTGCTGCAAGAAAAAAACATCCAACTCAAAGGCTTCTTCATTTTCCTTTAAAGTAATTCCTTTAGCTGGAGCTTTATATAGGAAGAGGGCTATGTATTCCTTAGCTACATTCCTTAGTTTGTGCTGATTACCATGTGGAGTCAGCCTTGGCATCTCAGAATACTTGACATTCTTTGTACAGACCAACAAACCATTTAAAATTGAGCACCTAGCAGCTGAAAGGTCATGTCTCATTGTATTCAGTAGTTTTGGACTAAGAGTGTAGAAAAAACTCTCAGAAGCTGTGTTCCACTCTTCTATTAATCTGTATCTCTCAGCAAAAAATTGTCTGACTTCCAAAGGACATAGTCTTAAATGGAAATCCAATTCACTCTATATTCTAAGGAAGAAAAAAAAAATAATTATTTGTATGTCATTAAGGATCTTATTATCAAAAGAAGAGTATAAGTACTTTTGCTAATTTCACTATTCATAGTAACAAAGCAAATACTTTTTTAAAAAAATCAAACAAACCCCCTATGGATTCTCCATTAATCTGTCCCCTACTGCCCCTTTGTTGGCAGGTTAATTCACACTTATCAAATTCCATTGGACAAATGCTTCTTCTTGCTATCTATTCAATGGGTTGTTTCCTGTATAATTTATGTATCATCATATAAGACTTTGTAATAAACTTACTACCAGATGATATTGTTTGATATTTCACTATTGCTGAGAACCAAATTTCATACAGATTTCATTTTGATATGCCTTTTAAAATAGATTTCCATTGAGAAGATGCAATATAATGCCATAAATACAATAATAGAATTATTCCTGGTAGGAAGGATAAGGCTGTTGAACCCATTCCTTAAAACTTGATGGCTTATTCAAATAGCAAACATTTTGACTAGCTAATTCTGTAGCCTTGAGTAAATGCTTCATCCATGTTGAATTTAATTTATATACATCATTTGAAGTTTCTAATAGAAATTATATCTTTTTAAAAAATTGAGAAGTGTTCTGTTAAATGAGAACTTCAATCTCAGCTCAGTATAATCTTCCATCTCTATTTTCAGTTAGTGTTGCATTTTATCCCTACAATCCTCAGAATGTCTCTCACTTCCCTTTAAATGGTACAGGCAAGATTTTCCCATACTCACTGTAAGAACATTATAGAATATCAGTCTATTCTATACATTCTAAGATTTATGGAGTTTGCTGTGAAAGGTATAGCATTTAGTTCAGAATGATAGATACTGGATAGTTTTGCAAAGACAGCTTTCACAGCTCTGTGCCTACCTCACATTCCTTATGAAATATCAGATAGATTTTCAACTGGCACCAATAAAAGAGGGTTTCAATTCAGTTACCCACAGAAAGGCAGCCCATAGCCTTCTGGAATGTCCCAGCTATTTCAGTCATGCATGTAAGATGGAAGATAAAATATAAGACTTACAGAAGATCTATGCTTTTTGGAGCAATGACTCGAATCCAGGAGAAATAGGATAAGGTCCCAAAAAGCATTCAATTCTAGATGCCTGTGTTTGGTGTCTGAACTGGGCCTAGATCTTCTTGAAACAGTGGACATCAAAGATATTTTCATATTTAAGTCTCAAATAATTTCCCATCTTTAGCATATTTTCATGAGATAATACAGAGATTCAGACCCCTCACCCCCACCCCCCAGCTCCCCCCCACCAAACCAACTACAAGCTGATTTTATTCAGAGATAAATAAGATGCCTATGATATCTGGCCAAGGACAGATTTTTTTTCTCTTCTATAGAGTGTAGTGGTACTTACCATGGAGTTTGTGTATAACCTGATTTACAAGACCATGTTGTAGAAAAGAAATGTATTTGGTAGTTTTTTAGATTACTTAGCTGCTTGCACTTTTGCATGCTCAAACCCACTGCTTTGATTAACAAAATAAGCTATATGAGGCCAATATGATGTCTCCCTTTGTTCACTTTAAGATCCTGTTAGGCCTTTTAATCATTATGTTGCTCTTGGTTTCTGCTTTGTCATATATTGTGTTCCTCTACCATCATTTATACCCTGGAGGGCTTATTGATTCATGTAGTCTTATAATTAGAATATAGTTTACAGTCTACAGGTTAACCTTTAGTCTTTATATAGTCTGCATGAACAAAATTAGAAGCCGACTGTATACTATCCTGGTTATTATTTAACCTGATGACACTTTCAGTACAAGTCTAGTTTATAAATGTTTTCATCTATAAATCCTATTTAATAATTTCTAAATTTGAATGCCTAAAAATATTTAAGCTCCTTATTTTCATTGCTGTTTTCACAACCATCTGAATCCAATGTCACACATCATTTGAAACTAGCAAACAGACACATCTACAATTGACTGTCATGCCTACCTCCTGAATTTCAGAGCTTCATATTTATAACAATGCTGTACTCTTTTACTTAGTGAAACAATTTCTACTTCCTTCCCTTTCTGGAACTTCCCTTCCCTTCCCTGAACTTCCCTTCCCCAGGTAATGCCACACAGGACAGAGAATCATTTTGAAAGAAAACATATTGTGATTATACTCTGATTAAGCCAAAACACACAAACTTCAATTTAAAAAACTGGCCTTGCATAATGAAGAGGTGCCTTTACACCGTCACAAACACAAAACCAAGCTGTAAGTTTCTCAAGTATTTTTCTAGAACTACATATTAAAAATTTTTTGGTCATGAATTGTAAGACAATGCATATGATTATTTTCAAAATAATATTATGGACAACCTTCACAAAACAGAACACCTTCTGTGATGTTGTTGCCATATTTTGCAAAACTCGACTACTGCATTTTGACCAGCTCTTAGTTAAAATAAAGTTCGTGTCACCAGGGGCATTCTTCAACTAGTTTTACTTTCCCGTTCCCAGCAGTGCTCTCTCATTTTACAGCTTCTCAAATACAAACATATTAGCTATTTTATTGTTGCTGGGAGTTTGACTTGCAGCTTAAGATACATTTACAGCTGGAAGTTTAATAGATTTTCAGGTCTCTAAAAATATTTCTGACACTTATATGCAATGGATGAGAATGGCAGCGACAATGGCTTTAATGACACTTGTAGGAATTTCTGACTTGGGATTCCACAGAGCTCAGTCACTGAAACAATAAAGAGTTTTCAAAAGCTGTAAAAAACTCTGGCAGTTTCAGTCATTCAGGAGTCTTATCAAACTAATGGAGAATTCTCTCAAAGCATTTTATGATGATTCTACTTATTAGGTTGATGTAATGTTTTTGCTAACTAAGAGAAAAAAAAAGAGGTTTCCTTGCTCTGTTTTGCATTAGTTTAATATTTTAATGTAGCTTTTCTCTAAAGACAGAAGAAATATTTGAATTCATCAAAATTATTCATATGCATCTTCAAAAAGGTATTTTTTTAAAAACTGAATTTACAAAAAAGGATACAGTGGCACCTTAGAAGTGCTTTCAAACAAAAAAGAAAATCATCTCCTCATCCTGGTTGAAAACATCCTTTAAAGTATCTCAGTATTTGTCAGTTTCCTTGTTTCTTTCTCCTTCAATATTTTCAATATTTTCTTTCCATATTGCTGTATGTAGTCTAGTATTGAGGCCAAAAGTGTCTTCTCATTTAAGTCAAAAACAGAATCTCTTTGTCAATTTAGAAATGGGGTATTTGAGATCTCAGATCCATGAAACTGGAGCTTTTTCAGTAAAGAAATGAAATTACTTAAATCCTCTAAAATGCTGTAAAAGTGTAGCATTAAAGTTCATCTTAATAAAATACACAGGATAAGTGAATCAGGAAACTGCTGTGTCCCAAGATTTGTGTTTTAATTGTGTTGCAACTGTGGTTCAGCTATGGATCTCACAATTGTGAAAGAGATCATGTACATTTAGAGAATAACCCAGCATGTGAGGTAAAGGTATAACTTCATAAGATGAGTTGGCATTCACCAAAGTGACAATCTATTTTTAATGGAACACCTAGATTGGGAAATGCAATTTGTTTGGCTTTATGTACTTCTTGACAGAATGTGGCTGTCTTACCCAAAAGACGTAATTGTTTTTGTTAGTCTCTCTTTCATGCCTGATATAATTTTCAAACAGAAGAAGAATAAGGCTAAAATATAGTAAGCTTTTTCAGTAAAATGCACACTTAGGGACACCTTTTTTCAATTCTTAACACTGGATAAATAAAATGTGTAGTGACAATAATGAACACCTGTATGCATTAACTCATAATGAACTCTGTCACTACAATGCTTCACACATATTTTATCTCTGTGTGTAGTACATAACTGTATATATGCATCAGTATAGAATATGTATATGCTGTAGTCATATACAGGAAAAACAGAAAACTGTGTTGCCTTATGGAATTATTCTGATGATAAGTGTTGAAAACCATATTCTTGCTGGTAGTCATTGTTTGACAAACAAAAACAAAGATGCAGAAGGAAAATTCAGTCATTTCATATAACAATATCATAACAAGCTATCACCTTTCATGTATCTGCTGCTGAAAATGGAATAGATTAGTGAAAGATGATCCAGATGCTTTAACAAGAAGCTGTTCTACAAAAGACGGCCAAGCATCTTCTGGAATTTTGTTGCAGGGAAAAAAACCTTGTGTTGCCCAAGTTTGGGGAATTTCAAAATTGTGTGCATGCACTGTATTCACAAAAAAAGGATGTAATGTTATATAAAATATCTGTTTATATGTGTATTGCAAATCTGAAATGTATGTTATTAATTCTCAGCTCTGTTGCCAATAGAAACTGTTCCTTACACCTATTTAAAATTGAAGTACACAATTATTAGCAGAAATAGTCTATAGTCAGAATGCAACTCAAAACTGATTTGTGTGCAAAAAGAGAGCTGTTTTTCCTCAAAAGTACATTCTTAAATAAGAGAGAGTTGGAAATAAAAGGCAAACTGCACCTTGAAGTGAAAGAACAGGAGCAGATGTCCTTTAGCTGTGTGTTTTATTGATTTATAAACACTCAGTCAGGCTACCTCATCTCTGCAGAGTAATTTAGATATGGGAAAATATCTGTGAAATATATTGATTGCATTATTGATTGAAAAGCCAATTGCTGTTGCACTCCTGTTTTACCATTTAAGTCCTGACACATTTTGACATATGAGCCAGCTGCGACTACTGCCTCGATACTGCAATGAGATAATGTGAAAGCTGTCATAACCACTTCTGTGTCAGCCACAAGGATTTACAGTGCACTAGTGCTGCTATTTAGCTTGTTCCTTAACCACCTGAATAATTAAGGTTTGTTAAAGCTTTTGCTGTTGCACATTTGGTTTATATATGTGCTGTTTTTATGTTTCCTTTCACACTGGATTGATACATCATGAAGAAAAGAAATGTAGAAACCAGGCTCTTATTATTCAAAGCTTATACACGTGGGGATGATTGTTTCTGCTCAAATATTTCTCTCCACTCCATGCGGAATTTGGATTTTACAACATTTCGCAGGGGAATTCTCACTTGTTTCCAGATCAGTTTACACTCAGCAGCAATAAATCAAGGAAGGACAGGAAAAATCCTCTACAGCCTATTAACAACTCTGTTATTTATTTTGAAATATGAAACTGTGGAAAATACAATGAAAGCACAAACATACAGCAACTTATTTGGTATTTTTCATATTTAAAAAGTACTTTTATATTTATTTATCTGTTGCTAAAATTTAAATGATACCAACAAGATGTTTTGAGCCCAGATACAAAATACAAGCCTTCTCATAAAATGCATTCTTGAAGAACAAAAGAAAATTTTCCTTTACTAGCTCCACATTTTATCATGGCAAGTGAACTATGCAGTTTTATCACCTTCTTTCCTACTCTTATTTGTGAAATAAGGAGGCATTTTCATAGTAGCTTTAACTCATTTCTTTTACTATAATCAATACAGACTTTAATTTTTCCTAAGGAGACTGGTTATATTGCTAGAATCATCGAATCAGAACATCCTGAGTTGGAAGGGGCCCATGAAGATCCTCGAAGTCCAGCTCCAGTTCATTCATTCCATCTCTTGTTCATTTCCAGTTGTTTATTTCATGAACTTTTAACCAGATCCAGACCTCCACCTACAATCCATGTAGGACTTCTCTGCCCTAACAGAATGGCATAGATTTAAATGTATTCTGCACATGTTCCAGGTTGTACCTGCCTCTTCCAGCAACAGGACTGGACTCTTGCTTGCATATTTTTCATCATGATACTTGTATTTCTCCCCAAGGTACCAGATGAACTCCAAGCATTCTCTGGACCTCCTGTTAGGAGGGACTCCTTGTGAGAGAATGGAATGTAAATGGTTAATGATTCAAAACAATCTGCCAACAATCTGCCATTCAAAATGCAGAGGTGCTTTGCTGACAGCATGCAAGACACAGCCCAGGTGCAGAGAGAGTGTGCACACAACACCTTGTTTAGTGACAGGCTGGGTTTTGAGCCAGATAAGGGAAGAGGCCAATCATGCCAGTGTGCTCTTTTACAGAAATGACTCATGTGGGGACCCCACTCCCCAGTGAAGTACCAGAATATTCACACATAGGCCCAAGGGTTTTCATCCCTTCTAATGGAACGAAACTGGCTCAGCTATGCTGAGGTGAGAAGCAGCTGTTATGTCTTAGAAGGGATCATAAACCATGAAAGATCCTCAAAGTGCTCCCAGATTCATTTTGGGGGCCTCCCACCAAGAGGACTGCAAATAATCAGTGTTGCAACAGACAGTAAAATTTCCTGCCAAGGACAGGTATGTGGGCATACCCTCTTGAACCTGAGTACATATTAACCCACTGAAATTTGTATTTCCCAGGCTTCTCCTACCTTTTCACAGATCAAGATAGACCAAGTGATCCACTGACCAATTGAACCAACTGTTAAAGAAACTGGAACAATCAAGATCCACCACTGGTGGTGATAACTTTCTACTCTTATCCTTTATTTTTCTTTCTTTCTGTTCCTTATACATTTTCTTAAGTGTTATAAGTGTGATTTTTATGTTTTTATATTGCCATATTTCTACAGGTAATAATCAAAACAGCTACATACCTGCTTTAAATATTTTTTTTTAATAAACCCTACGCACACACACGCACACAAACCCATATGTGTATATATATATAAAAGCCCACTCGTCATTCAGTGTCATTTCACTCTAACCTGCCCGAGCTGTTCTATTAACAAGAACCTCAGTTGCCTTCATCTTCAGGGCCAGGTCATAAACCTCCTTGCCTCCTCTTTCTGCATGAAGTGTATTTCTTGGTATCTGAAAATGAAGTATAACCAATACTTCAATGCACACTTAGTCCTTTAAATGACATGTGAAATGCACGCTAGGTTTGCTTATTTCACTTAAATAATCAAATGAAAATTATTTACAGTGCCAGAATTGTATCGATTAGTTAGCAGGTAGAAATAGTACATGAGACTGCAAAGAAAGTTTTCTCCTGCTTTCTGTCGCCCTGTTCTTTTAAAAGTTTTAAAGTTCTTCTAAAAGTTTTCTTTGCCTTCTGATGTTTACATATTTCTACTAGAGTTTCTCACACACTGTCATGTAAATAATGATTGTTTTACATTCTTCTTTAGAGAAAGAGAGAATTGATAGACTGTTAGTTTAACCAGTGTAGTTAAAAAAGTAGCAATTTCATCTTCCAGTTCACTATCACTTTTGAAATTCTATATATTTTGAGGTCAAAAATAAAACTTCCCCTTTTCCCTCTTTTGGATCTAGCATAGATATGTGAGTTATTTTGTGTCGCAATGTGACAGCTTTCCTTTGGAATTAGTATGGATCACTGGATTATGTGATGGCTGCCCTATATGCTTCATATCGCAGAACACAAACACAGAAAAATTATTTTTAAAAATTTCAAACAATATTCAGAAGTATTGTTTGGATTTTTTAATGAAATAATGATAATTATCATGTGGAAACAAAATACAACATATATGCTAGCAATACTTAAATTTCCAGTCATTGCAATTTGATTTTATACTTTAAAATGTAATTCCATCTTAGAATTATATTTGGCAAAAATAGGAAAACTAAAAAATATATTGGTTTTCTCTTCCTTTGTTTTGAAATGTTATGTAAGCAATAACTCCATATAAAGGAAGAGTTATGAATGTTCTCTGCTAAATTCACTGTTCCCCCTTTCTGCTCTTGATATTTTATGGTTGAGCATGATGCCATATGGTCTGGAGTATCTCTCTGGTCAGTTGGGGTCTGCTCTCTTGGCTGCGTCTTCTCCCAACTTTTTGCATCCCCAATCTCCTCACTGTGGGTGAATGTTGAGGAGAAAGAATGCTTTGATTATATGCAAGCTTTTTTCAGCAACTGCCAAAACATTTGTGTAATTTAGCCACAGATGCAAAGCACAGCACCCTCCTGGCTGCTATGAAGAAAGTCTGTCCCTGGCAGACACTGTACATCCAATAATATTCTTTTCCATGTGCCAGCTGAAAAGATATACTAGGATTTCCCTTCTAGTGCAATAATAGAAAGGGAAGAAAGGTACAACATCTGTAAGATGAATTTCTGAGATCACAGTAGTTTAGTTGTCAAGTATAACAAAGGAAGCCTTGGAGGAAGTTTTACTGGAATTAATTGCAACACGATGAAGCCATGGGTGCTTGGAGCCAAATGGATACTAGGATCCCAAATGCGGCCAGGTTAGGGCAAGGGATAAGTCATGGTAAATCATATTAGCTAATATGGAACAGAAAAGAAAATATCATGCTTCATTCAAGCTTTCTGCTCAAAAGACAATTCTGAGTGTCCTGGTGCTTCAAGCAGCATTAGCTCTTTCTCCCCGCTGTTAATGAAGGAATTTCTTCATGAGAGTCACCTCTAGAAAGCAAATCAGATCTTATATGGACTGAGACATCTTTCTGGAGGTTACTTTTCCAATTTCCATTTGTCTTTTTAGCAATATAAACAGCATAGTCTAGCTCTTTTCCTGTGTTAGTCTCCTAATTTAGGTGGACACAATTGCTAGATCCTTTTGTCATTGAGAATTGGATGAAGAACACTGAGAATAAGAAAATTCTTCCAACAAGCTGAATTCATGTATGAACAAGGAATCAATTGTACTTCAGAGGTGTATTTCTAAGGCACACAACCTCTTGGGATGGCACAACCTACACACTATTTCTTGCTGAAGGCTGTGCCTAGAGGCACAATCAAGTCCTGAGGGACTGAACATAATCTAAATTACAACAATCATATTGTGACCTGATTCCCAAGACCTTTACAGCTATACAGCTTACAATGGATTAGATTATGAAAAAAAAATTAATCTTTTCAATAAAAATATTTTCTTTGGGTAACAGCAAAGATACCTTACTTTTTGCCACTGCAGAATTGTTGGTTGAGTGATAAAAGATTTATGACATTTCTTTAAGAATTTTTTTTAGATTTATGACATTTCTTTAAGAATTTTTTTTAAGTCTGGAATACTGCAAAACATGCAAGAAAACCTTCATTCTACTTCCAGGTGAGCTAAGCTGAAAACCACATGATTTCTAGGAATATACACACCAATAAGCTGGTAGCAAATAATATAGGGTACTAAAATAATTGAGAATATGTATGTCAAAATGATATAGGCAGATAATATCAATTTGTTCAGGGATCTTAAAGAATAGAAGGGTAGGAGGAAATACCACTCCCTATGTGCTTTTTAGAGTTTGTACACAGACTAACAGAGCTGTACGTGTTTAAACAAATATGGGACCACCCTGAAGGCATACGATGGCATTCTATTTCTGACAAAGAATAAGCTTCTCATGTGGGCAGCCATAAAAAGGTGAGTATTCTTACTTTTCACAACTTAGACTGCACATGTATCTCTTGCTATTCTCCTTTTTCTTCCAAATATGAAGTACTTCCTTTGCTTTAGAAGAACAATTTAAAGCGTGAAAGAACACAGTGATATCCTGCACCACAGTGATATCCTGTACCAAAGAATAACCATGCTGTTTGGAAAACTAGCAATAGCTGGAGGAGATGGAAGACAACAAACAGGAAAACAATTTATTGCAGAAGTTGCAGTCTTTCAATCTCTTCCTCTCATGCTGGAATTAGAAAACATCCATTCTTTATAAGTGTCTGTCAAAAGTTATTACAATAAAATCTCAACTATAAGGACTGGAATAGTTAGTACAGAAAAGTGATGAAGGCCTAACATCATCAGCTGTTTAAAACTAGATTGATCATCAATCTGATTGATTAATCTGATAGATTAATCTGATCAGCCAATCAGATTAATCAGAATACTCAGTACATGAAAATCACACTTTCTATTTGGCCTGTATAGTCTAAAAGTTGTCCCCTATAGATGAAACAGTGTCAAATTCCTTCAGTGTTAATCTTAAATGAAAATTAACTTTTTTCATTATAAGAGTTGATACAAGGTAATAAACTAGATGTAGCATTGGTTTTTTGGGAAGAGTTTATTTTATTTTATTTTGCATTCTGCAAATAATTATTTCACACCATCATTTTGTAAATTTTAGTATACTTGCTACTTGTTTATTGTCATTATTTTGCTGTTTTTTCTGGTCATATTTAATTCTGGGCTGAAATCATTGGCGAGATTTTAATTTACCTGCACTGAACCTTGAAGCAGGAATCACAATGAGCTTTGTATTTTATTAAGAATCTGAACTTGTAAAAAAATTCTGAACATTAAATCCCTTTTTTCGGAGTGTTACTGCCTGACAAAAAAATAAGTAAACCAGAGACAACACAGAAGAATAAAGCCGTGTTTTTCACAGAGAGCATGCTTTCGTTCAGAAATTCTGAACTCAACCAAGTAGCAAAGGAAGAGTACCTTTTTTTGAATTTTTGTCTTAGTTTAAATGTGTGGTAACTTTGACTCTCTTGGTGGCCCCTTAGTCTCCTTCCTTGAAGATCCTATCTTATTCCCTCAAATGGACATAAAGTACTAAATTTGCACTTCACAGTTTGTACAGAATATGCTAAATATTAACAAATCACTTGATTGCCATTCTCACATGAGACAAGATTAACAAATGAAGAGTACTTACTCAAAAAGAACTCTCCAACAGGAGAAGCTGGAGCTGCTTGTACAGTGTGGATTTTAAAAGTAAATGTTTTAAATAGTGAAGCACTGGAATAGTTTCAAACAGATTACAGGGTATTTCCCATCACTGGTATTCTTTAAAACAGAACTGTGTATTTGGGGAAGGGCAAGGGTGGGTGGGTGTATGTGTCTTGTTTTGTTTTTCAAAAAGACAAAGGCTCAACAACAGACTTATGAGATTGAGCCAACAATCACCTGTGGAAATTCATTATCTGAATTAGGCAGAAGGTTAATCTAGTGGCCAGGAGAAGTTGAAGTTCTTTGACAAAGCAATTATTTACATCCAAAAGTTGTCACTAACTTTCTACTCTACCACACTTTACTAAAGTACAGAAATGTCCAACAACTTTCCTGAAAGCCAGAAGACACATGTTTTATGAAGAATTATTTAGATCAGATACTTTTAGCTCACAACAAAGGATCATCTTTCCCTAAAAGTGCATGATGTGTAAAAATGCTTATGCTAACACTCCTATCTTGATTATATGAATGATTATTATCTTCTGTTGTCCATTAAATACTGAAAATCATTATCATTTCTTTTGCAAAGCACAGTGCAACTCTACACTATTGAAATTATAAAAATACTCAGTCATGTTGAGAAAAAGCTCAAAACATAATATTTAGGAAGGCAATGTAATATACTTTAAAAACCAAATTATTGTTTCAAATGTAAGGCACTCATTTAAATAGCTATATTATTGTTTTTCACTCAAATAGCATATTACCAATGATTTGGCTGTCACCCTATATTTGCTGCCAGACAAATCAGTAAATGACTACAGCACATTTCTAAGGCAAGGAATCTTATTCAGTAGTAGTGTTGCTTCACCACAAATCCCCTGAGAATGGGGCAAGATGCTTTGGGGCACATCCCCAAAAAGCACACCCAAGAGTCTGGGAGGTAATCAGAATCTTCAGTGGTATGATGCTCCTAATGTAATAGGGGAGCTAAAATTAAATAACCAGGGCCATCACAAACTATTTAAATGAAGAAATTTCAATAAACATTGCAGAGTATGCATTGCTTTTTTATTTTTTTCCCAGGAATTACATTTTTATGAAAATTATATGTACGATCCAGAGTTTGTAAAGGAAGGCTTGAAAATGCCATTGATGAAAGTATTGAGTTTAATTTATGTACTGTTCTGTGCTTACACTGGAAACATACTTCCATATTAAAGGAATAATCACATAGATAAAAAAAAAGGAAAACATTGCAAATGTGTTTTTTTTCATGCTCTGAACAGGAATCATTTCTAAATGGATCATGTTAGTGATCAAATGAAAACCACCAATGCAATATCAAGTTTTAACTTGTGCATCATATAATGGACTCTAATTATACATATAGCAAACATGGCCTGATTATGAAAATGCAGAGCAAGTTAATTTAATAGATGTATTTTTCTGTACCTGAGTAAATTTATTGGCATTTGTAATCCAGTCTTGAAAAGAAAATTTTTTCAAATGCTTTCAGTTACTTTTGAAGGTTGGTATTGATAAGTTCTGCAACTGGTAAATCATGAAAGACTTGTTCTCATCCAATTTAGTTTATTATTACTCCAATAACATTCAAAGATTGATTTATCAGCACTCACAGATATTCCTGATAGGAACAAAAAAACCCTGATCTAATGGCATTTCATCTCAAAAAAAAAAAAAAAGCCCATAGAGTTGATATAAATATGTATTATTGAAATACATTTAGAGCTCACTTACATTTGTATTTACAGAATTATGTGAAGGTAAATACATGCCCATATGAATTTAATTGCAATATTGGTGTTATATAATATTCTTCACTGTATGCCTAAACTGAGCAAATGTTATCCAGGTTACAATGAAAGCATTAGGAACAATACTACAAAAGTTACAAGGAATGGTCTTTCTGCAGTATTTCCAACTGAGTTTTATTCTCCTGTGACAGTCAGTGTCAGAAAATGGTCTTTGTTGGCTTGTCTTGCTTTTACAGAATCTAATATTTTAATTATGGATCAATGAAAATTTTAAAAGGTTCTGTCTTTATCAAAAAATAATTAGAAGTAGCACAAATGTAGTACACAAATAGCCTAAACTATTTATAGATGTTGCACTCAAAAATAAAAGTGCTGAATTTCTTTATATTTGAAAACCTTAATTTGAAAGGATTAGGATTTTGTTTCACTAAGCTCCTCATAAGGAAATAAATCAGAATAACCAAATTTCTTGGTCTTATGACTCTTACCTGCATTTTATGTTTTAAACAACCCCTTTTAGCAGTATTTTCCTAGGATTCGCTCTTTCTTCTTTTCCTTTTTTTTTCCCCTCCAGTTGTGTTAATTTTCTTGATCCTCCCTTTCATGAAAATGATTTCAAATCAAAATGCTATCTTCTTATTTGTTTCTGGTTCTTCCTACAGCATTGTACTTCCTTTTTCACATATTTTTCATCTGTCTGCAAGGTGATGTATCCTTCAAATTTCCACTAAAGTTGTGAGAAATTAATGCTAATTTACACAATGGCTGTAATAAACACTCAAGTCTCCTTGATGATGCACCTACATTTTAGAAGATTTCCTTTTTTTCAAATATCTTCATTGTCCTCCATCAAAATATATATTTTCTTTTTAGCCAGATTTCTGTTGCACAGATTCCCTGTGTGATCTGTTAGTTCACTCATATTTATTCTTAATGAACCCCCGAGCAGAAAATGTCATCAAGTTATCCTTGTTTCAGTGAATAGTCTCCCTTTCCCAATGTTGAGCTTACCAATGTCTGCTTATATTCAGTTTGGATTTTGCAAATGTAATACAGAGGGAAAATTTTACATATATTAGTCATGTCTACGCATGCAAATTACAATAGCAATGATGTTCACATATACATATAAGTCTATGCAGAAATAAGATCATAGGATCTGTCCATACAGAAAGTTTTTTCACACAGGAAACTGTATAAATTCACAGCACACACAGTATTCAGCAGTAACTTTCATAATAACACTTTTAGTCATGCAAATTAAATCTTTGTCTCCCACAAAGGTACCCATTACTCATGGTGTGTATATCCAAAAAAAGGAGCAATATGGAGTTCACAGTTTCCTGCAAATTCACATCCTCATTTATGGTACACTAGTCTCCTTTTGGGGACAAGCCCTTAGAAAATTGTTTGGATGTCAGATGGTACCATGTAAATTTAGAGCTCCAGATAAATGTTAGACATGAAATAATGAAAAGGCAATCCAAACTGTTTTGGGACTCAGCAATGATCTGTAAAGTGTTGAAAATTAATAGATAAGAATTTGACTTGAGTCAGATTTTGTGGCAATATTATGAAGAAGCGATAATAATAACTTTGAACAAGGAGAATGTAAACGTTTTGACTCAACCTTTTCATTTGAAAGCACATTCCTCAAACTTCACTTGGAAGTCAAGCAGACTTGACCGACTTCCACATGAGATTGTTTTTTCAGTGACAATGACAGGTAATTTAACTAGGGAATTCAATATATCCTAAAGGCCATTAATTTCTGAACATTGCATAAAACCATTATGAACTGTGCAAAAGTAACTGTTATTGGTAATTATTAGAGAAATTTATTTTCCTAAATGGAAATGAGGAAATTAATGTATTTAAGTACACAGGTATTTTATTAAATAGATGGGTGAATATGTTTTTATTTTCAAACTCATTTTCCTCTTTGTCTCTTACTTTTCATTTTTAAAAAATAAGATGATTGACCTCTAGTGCTATCTTTGCTCAACTTATGAGGTACACTTCATAAACTTCACATAAACATTATGTAAGGAAGCTTAATGAAGAAGGAGGGAATATATGGAAGAATAATGTGCACTTTAATAAATCATGCATCCTTGTGCTATTTAAATGTTTCTTCAAGGTTGATTGAAACTTTAACCTCAGTCTCAATAAAGAAGAAAAGCTTCAAATTTGCCAGACCTTGAATTTTTACAACAGTACGTTGAATTATGCAGTGATCAGTCAATTATTCATCTCTCCCAGATCGAGATGGCTGTGCTTTGAAAAGCATGCAAAAATGGGGCTGCAGAATGTGATGCTGTGTCAACACATTTCACTCAGGATTGCTTACAAGACAAATTTTTGTTTCAACATTGATTCTAGTTTTCTTGATGTTTGCTTCTAATAAGGTACCTGTTACAAATCAATTTGGGTTTGCATGCTTTAGTTTCTGATGCAGGATGATACACTGCTGAAATGACATTACTCTGTTTTCCATAGATTTCAGAATCATAGATTTCAGATTTACAACTATTTCAGAATAGGCAACTATGCACTGAGGGAATCTAAGCACAGACCTCTTTGCAAAAGTTATTTGCAGTTGATGGAAAAAGCAACTTGCCAAGAACTGACAAATTTGGTGGCCTTCTAAAACAGGGTTTTACAGTGTTGGAGGATAAGAGAAAAGCAACTGACGCCATCTACCTCGATTTGTGCAAAGCATTTGGTGCTGAACCACACAACATCCTTGTCTCTAAATTGGAGAGACTTGGATTTGACAGATGGATGACTCAGTGGATAAGGAATGGGCTGAATGGTCACACTCAAAGACTTGTAGTCAACAGCTCAATGTCCAAGTAGAGACAAGTGATGAGTGATTTCCAGTGGCAGGACCAGCACGGTTTAATATCTTTGTCAGCAGCATAGGCAGTAGGATCAGGTGCACCCTTAGCAAGTTTGCTGATGACACCAAACTGTGTGGTGCTGTCAACACTCTGGAGGGCAGAGATACTATCAGAGGAATCTTGACAGGCTTGAGAGGTAGGCTTATGTGAACTTCCTATCTGAAGTTCAGTATAGCCAAGTCAAGATACTCCATCTGAGTTGGAGCAATCCCAAGCACAGACGCAGCCTCAACAGAGACTAGATTGAGAATAGCCCTGAGGAGAAGGATGTGGGGACCTTCTTGGGGGTGTCCATTAATGAGAAGCTTGATAAAAGCCATCAGTGTGAGCTCACAGCCCAGAAAGACAAGTGTATCCTGGGCTACATCAAAAGAAGTATGGCCAGCAGGCTGAGAATCTCTACCCTGCTCTCATAAGACTCCAATATGAGTACTGCATCCATCTCTGGTGGCTCCAGCCTAATGTGAGAAGACACGTTGGAGCAACTCCAGAGAGGACTAGAAGAATGAAGAATCTCAGGAGGATGGAGACCCAGTCCTACAAGGAAAAGGCTGAGACAGTTGTTGTTGTTCAGCCTGGAGACAAGAAGGCTCCTTCTAGCAGACTTTCAGTACCTAAAGGTGGCCTACAAGAAGGCTGGAGAGGGGCTTTTTACCAGGACATGTAGTGATAGGACAAGGGGGAATGGCTTTAAACAGAAAGAGGGTAGGTTCATGTTAGACATTAGGAAGAAATTCTTTACCTTGATGGTGGAGACACACCAGAATTGATTGCTCAGAGAAGTTGTGTATGCCCCATCCTTGGAAATGTTCAAGGTCAGGTTGAATGAGACACTCAAAGAGTTGTAGTCAACAGCATCCTCAGCTTGTGGCAGAGGGAACTAAGGTCCCTTCCAACCCAAAACATTCTATGATTTTATGATTCTGTAATTCCTTTACTCCTGTAGTAAACACAGAAAGTGCAAATGCTCCCATATTAAACTGTTGATTGAAGGGACTAATCTCTTCCATCAGTAACAGCTGGCCAAGGTGGCTGGTCAGTTAGCATACACTGTCTATATTTTCTAGGAAAAAAAAGGAAAGACAAAATATGCTATATTCAAGATAGTATTCAAATAAAACCAACAAATAGACCAAATAAGTAAAAACCTCTATTTTTGAGTAACAAATGGAATCATCAACTAAACCTTCAAAAAACAAGTTAAAATTTAATTAACATACTTGAATACAGGACTCTAGTGTGAGGTAAAATATCCTTGGTATTTTCCTTCATACCAAGTATTTTCTTTACCTCCAGCTGCCACTGTAGAAGTACACAGGTCTCCTGTGGTTTTCCTATTGTATAAGCCAGCCTTTTGCTGAGATCTCAGAAACCTCTGGACATCCAGAACAACATTAGGAATATCTGTTCTGCCAAGTGTTTTTACAAAATCTGTGGACTCCACTATATATAAAAGACTCAGCCATGAGAAAATGCATATAAGGCATAGGCATTACATTGCCACAGCCAGAGACTCTGATTTTCAGACTTGTAAAGAGAAGCATGAACATTTTGTTTGCTTTTATGTAAGCTTTCAGCTTTGTTGCAACAACAAAAAAAAAATCAACTGTATCATAACAAGCAAAATTTTAAATATTTTATTACCTGAGAAGTTAGTAATTACAGTTGTGTTGTCTGCAACAAAGGAGTAAGAGTTGGTAGAAATGTTTTATTTCCTGACTGTCCTAATGACATCCTCTGAAATTTTGACCTTCTCTAGTAGTAAGAAGAAAGCATCTTACTATTCCTCATGCATAAGAGTGATCAAATACCTTGATATGAATTTGCATAGACTTGAATTGAAGGATATTATGCTTAGCATTACATCCAAGGTCATCCAGGTGCTGCTAGTGTTGGCAGCTGGGTGTTTCCCCATGGGGTCCACTAGGAGCAAGGCAGCCAGGGGACACCAGATCAGCCCCAGCCACAGGCATTGGGCACCTCAGTGGCGATGGGAATGAGTCAAGGCTGAGCTCAGATGTGGGTCCTGTGTAGGGCCAACCCAGCAGGGCCCGTGGCCAGGGAAGGCAGGGATGTGGGGAGCTGGAGACCAGCCCCACTGTGGCATTGCTGGGGTGGACAGCCCTGGAGGGCTGAAGTAGGGACCCAGGATATGAGCAGCAGGTAGGGAACACTGGAGGGACTGGGCAGGGACAGACAGCACTGGTAGTGCCCTCAGGACTCTAATGATTATTCTGATGATTTCTGGAATCAGTACCTAGTTTTCCTAACCTCCCAAAGTAGTGGGGATGTTACCTAGTTTTAGTACAATGATTTAACTTTCCATTTGAAACTTTCTAATTCTGTTGTAGCTGTATGAATTCTGAGCAGGTGATATACACAGAAAACAATCTCTTCATAACTATTTTTTCTTAGTTAATTTTTTTCTTGTTTACTTGTACTTTTACATGTTATTAGTGTTGCTATTGTTATAATTTCAATTTTGTTGTTGCTGCCAGCTTAATTACTTTCACAGGCACTGCAGGTTCCAGTGCACTAAGGACTGTCCATTCAAAGTGCTTTTAATGCCTCTGTGTACTTGCACTAAAAACAAAGCCACAGCATGGATACAGAAGGAGAAACACTTGGAAACATAGGTCAACATTTCCTAAGCATCTCAGTCATCCACTGGACAACACAATTCCAAGCTTTTGACAGAAATTCGAGAAAAGAAAAATGTCCAGCATAAATTTGTGAGAACCATAAACAGACTTTACAGGTAAAGCAGACTTCATAGCAATTTCCTTCCAAGTGTAAGAGATGGATGGGAGAAAATAAAGAAGCATTTGTACAAAAATTTTCAAAAGGGATCAATAGACAATGGGTTGCCCAGGGGAAGGGTAGACTTTCTGTTTTAACTGTACTGACTTAGGTTCACACCTGAAGAGACTCAAGTTTGGACAGAAGGCATTGGATTTGTCTCATTGAATTTGGGCATCCAGAGGCATAGCCACTCTACAAGATAGATGCTCTCTACTGGTGAGAGAATCACTGCATATCTTCTTAACACAGAAAAGAAGAGTCCTGCCCTTGAAGAGTTTGTTTTTTCCCCCACTAGCTAATTTAGTTGTTTATGTCACATGCTGCATATATCAAAAAAATTGGTCAGAGGAACCCCATACAAAAAAAAAAAAGCCTGGAGTGAAATGGAGAAATTTTGATTATATTTAGACTTCCAAGTATGTTTCTAGGTGATTTCTCAGGACCACAGAGCTGAGGAACAAAAAGGAGGAAAAGCCACCCTCAGAGCCCTAAAAGAAATTTTAGGTGAAATGATGGGTTCCTCAAGGGTACAGCTACAGTATTAATTGGGGCAGTCATTTCTGCAAGTCTGAGAGGACTTCACAATATCTGTTAGTACCTGCAACTCACTCAGCAGCATTAATTTGGGGCAAAAGCCTCATGACTATTCCTTGAATATTCCTAGTTAGATCTTTTGAATAATTCACTCAGAAAGGAAAAAAGAGAACAAACCAACAAAAACAACCCACAAAACACCAGACTTCAACAACTCAAGGCAGGAGAACCAGGACGAATTTAAGCTTTGATCTTCCAAAGACTAATTGAATGAGAGAGGAGAAAACTAAAAGCATGAAAGGAGGAAGTGTGACTATTTCCACTGAAGTCAGTAGTAGGAATTATGCATACAAGTTAAAAAACAACCATAAATGTCAATCACCAGGTTATGTATGTCTTCATCGATCTGGGCACATCCCTTGAGGTTTTGTCCTTAAAAATTCATAGGTCTTGGGCCCTGGCTCATAAACTTTATCTAGTAATCATAACTTTTTTAATCGTGTTTATATGGTTTGCAACATTGGAACACTTGGTACATTAAATTTAACAAAAATTAAAAATACAAGCATTGTTTATTCTTGTAAATTGCTTTGGGGAGACAAAAGAAAAGTATTTCATATTTCTTTTAAAAAAAAAGTAAACTGACAGTATTTTGGAGCAAGTGTTCTTCACTGCTCAAAAGAGCTATGCTCACCCTTCTTTAGAGCTTATCTACTACTATCAGAGAAAGTTTCAGTTTCAGCTTTAAAAATCCTGTCTGTACCAAATCCCTATTAACTCATGAAGCATTAGACTTCTTGGTCCATAACCTATGGATTCAATTTATGTCACCACTTAGCTCATCTAGAAGGATTTGATTTCTTTTTTTGGGTCATGCAAAGTGTGCCAGTCCAGGAGTTTGTTTAACAGGTCCTTGTGCTGTCTAATGGACTAAGAGAATGATCATCATTGTTAAGTGCACAGAAGAGTGAGCTGCATGATACACACTGTTAGTCTCATACACTGTCTGATGACAGTTTATGGTTCACCAGCTTGGTTAAACAGCACATCAGCAGCAGTGATGGGTGATCAATCTCATCCCCTATAGAATTGCTCCCAAAAGTGTCATAATTGAGAAATAAATCCAGGAAATGTAATCAGAAGGAATAATCAGATCTTTTGTTGAAGTTCAGAAGTAAAAGGAAAGGAGATGGGGTATTGTAATTCCTTTTATTTGTTCTATTTATGTGTGCCAGTTGTGGAAAAGTACTGTTATTTAAGTTCATACTGTAACTCTTTTCATGTGAGGCATGATACAGGTACATTATATAAAGTTACTAGACATTTCCAAATGCTTTCAACTACAGTTTTTTTGGTTTTTTTTTTTTCATTCTCAGTGAATTTTGGACTTCACTTTTTGCTTACAGGCACAGGATCCAGTTGTGCAACTGGTTAGTGTGTTGAAAATTGCATTACCCTACATAACTGACATGACAGTCTACCTAGAAAAACAATGTAAACCAGGGTGACAAAACCTGGGCTAGAGTAAGGCCAGATGTGAATACAAACTGGGAGAGGGGTGACTGGAGTGCAGCCCTACAGAAGGGGACTAGGGGTGCTGGTTGATGGCAAGATCAATAGGAGCCAACAGGGAAAAATGCATCATGGGGTGCAGCAAGCACAGCGTAAGGAGCCAGTCAAAAGAGAGGATTGTCCTGCTGTATTCGGTGTTGGTGCAGTCTCACCTGCAGTCCTGTGTGCAGTTCTGGGCCTCACAATTTAAAAAGGATGGAAGCTATTCAAGTGCATCCAGAGGAGAGCAACAAAAGTGGTGAGAGGGCTGGAAGGAATATCCTGTGAGCAGCGGCTGAGGACTTTGGGCTTGTCTAGTTTGGAGAAAAGGAAGCTGAGGTACAATTACATTGCTCTCTACAGCTTTCTGGGAAGAGAAAGTGGAGAGGGAGGTGCTGAGCTCTTCTACCTGGGAACCAGTGATAGGACGTAGAAATATTCCAAAGCTGCACCAGGAATGAATCTGACTAGACAGGAAGAAACATTTCTTAACAGAGAAAGCAGTCAAGAAACAACACACTTTCTAGACATGTGATTTATGCTCCAACCTGTCAGACTTTAAAAGATACTTGGATAATGACCTTAATAATATGTTTTAAATTTTTATCATCTCTGATGTGGTCAGGCAGTTGGATTAGATGATCATAGATTCCTTCCACCTGAACTATGCCTTTCCTTTCCTTTCCTTTCCTTTCCTTTCCTTTCCTTTCCTTTCCTTTCCTTTCCTTTCCTTTCCTTTCCTTTCCTTTCCTTTCCTTTCCTTTCCTTTCCTTTCCTTTCCTTTCCTTTCCTTTCCTTTCCTTTCCTTTCCTTTCCTTTCCTTTCCTTTCCTTTCCTTTCCTTTCCTTTCCTTTCCTTTCCTTTCCTTTCCTTTCCTTTCCTTTCCTTTCCTTTCCTTTCCTTTCCTTTCCTTTCCTTTCCTTTCCTTTCCTTTCCTTTCCTTTCCTTTCCTTTCCTTTCCTTTCCTTTCCTTTCCTTTCCTTTCCTTTCCTTTCCTTTCCTTTCCTTTCCTTTCCTTTCCTTTCCTTTCCTTTCCTTTCCTTTCCTTTCCTTTCCTTTCCTTTCCTTTCCTTTCCTTTCCTTTCCTTTCCTTTCCTTTCCTTTCCTTTCCTTTCCTTTCCTTTCCTTTCCTTTCCTTTCCTTTCCTTTCCTTTCCTTTCCTTTCCTTTCCTTTCCTTTCCTTTCCTTTCCTTTCCTTTCCTGAACTTCCCTGAACTTCCCTTCCCTGAACTTCCCTGAACTTCCCTGAACTTCCCTTCCTGCCTCTGCCTCCGCCTTTGCCCTTGCCCTTTGCTTTTGCCTTTGCCTTTGCCTTTGCCTTTGCCTTTGCCTTTGCCTTTGCCTTTGCCTTTGCCTTTGCCTTTGCCT
This sequence comes from Vidua chalybeata, assembly GCF_026979565.1. NCBI lineage: Eukaryota > Metazoa > Chordata > Aves > Passeriformes > Viduidae > Vidua > Vidua chalybeata. The sequence goes on along the minus strand of NC_071531.1, from coordinate 51,381,611 downwards.
TTGCCTTTGCCTTTGCCTTTGCCTTGCAAAAACCCCAAACCTAAACCAAACAAGTTTTGAGAACTATTATTGAGAATTAATATATTCTGCCTGAACTTTATCCTGGCACTGTCAGAACCACTATTAACAGTCATTAAAGCTAAGAACTTTTAATGGCATTTTAATACATCATTCCTCAATATTATATCCTGCTTACCTGTTCTAATCACGTTCAGAAAGATGTTTAAGTCATTGTCTCCTTGAAATTAAGGGAAATTACCTTATGAAGTATTTTGTTGGTCTGTTTTTGGTTTTGGTGGGATTTTTGTCTTTTTTTTAATTCTCTTTTTATTTCTTTCAAGTACAGCTACACTTTAAACATCCAGATACTCAAAAGTCATTCAATTTAGCCATATTACATGGACATCTATATTGTCACTCAGTGTTGGGCATTACATAGTATGAAATGTGTTGTCCCTTTTGAGCACTGCTTAAATTAGAAGGTCTTCCCATACCCCTAGTGAGCACCAGAAATCAAGTCCTTTTAAGCTTTCCAACACTTTAAAAGAACATTTACAGTCCACACAGAGGCATGTCATGGGGGCCTTGGTGGAGCATCCATGCAGAAAGAAGCTCAGAGAAAAGACAGGATATTAGCATATGGCAACAGAACACTGCACATGCCAGAGAGGAACTTTTCTAGCTTTAAAAATGGACTGTCTGGTGATATTTTGTGCTTTGAACACAATGTGGATAAAATATATTTGAAAGATCTCCCATCATATCAGACATTCATAGACTGAAAAGTAGGCACTTTTGCAAGACAGATTGTGATTTTGCTGAAACTTCCATGACCTGCAGAAAGGAAGAGTTGTAATTTGGATGCATAAATTTATTGCCTAGCAGTGAATCTCTCCAAATATTACAGTTATTTTTATATATTTAAGTTTTAGATAGATAGATAGATAGATAGATAGATGCATTTTCTAAAAGAACAGTAATTAATACCCAGTCATTTGAAAGAATGATAAGAAACTGAGGTAGCAAGCTTCAAGAAAGTTCAGATTATTTCAGCTCACAAAAACACAAAAATATAAGCGTTACAATAAAATCAAATGTTAAATGTTCAGGATAGAACACTACTCATAATATATGTCATTTTACAAGCATACTTTTCCTTCTTTTTATTTCCTTGATAAGTTAGAAACTTGGAGCAATGTTGAGTATGAGGATTTCTAGTTTGAGATATCACATCCAAAGGTTTAGCTTTTATAAAGATCATTTTACGTGCCATGTTTTTTCCTTATATTATTTTATGCTCTTTCTACCTGACTCAGAGAAGAAAAGCAGCTACCAATGAAACATATGCTTTGTGACAAAGAATGGCAAAATATTTCTATCCTAGCAACTCTAGATTCTTGGCATTAAGCAAAGCTTCTCCAAAATATCTACTATGGAAAAATGGTCAATACGCTTCTCATCACACACAACATTTCTCAGAATCTTCTGTAGAAAAAAAAAATTACTGTCTATGCCATTGCCTAGTAATTGCAATTGAATGGCAATCATTTAATGACATTCTGTGATGCAGAGAGCTGTAAAGTTCAGCAATGTCATACACACCAATTCATTCAAACAAGCCTTTTTGGATTTGACCTGCAGTATTTTTTACCTGTCTTATTTTGACTCATATACAATTATTGGTAAATATTTCAGAAAATTACTATGTATATAGGTAGATACATTTCTTCACTTTTTTCCAGACTGTCACCATTCTATTCAAGTCACCAAACATTAGACCTTAGGTCAAATGGATCAGCATCAGTTTTTATGTTGACCAAATTTAAAAGATAACATAAGATCTACAACAAAATTATAACTAATTAAATAGAATTGCCTATTCACAAAATATGCCAATATTAGAAAAAGGTTCTACTTTTTTTTGAGGCTATTAGATGACTTCATAAGAGTACAGTAGAAACCAAATATGTTCTCCAGTCAAGGGAAAGGGATGAAGATTTTGATTTCACTTTTTTGTTTTTTGCTTTTAAAATTATACCTGAGCTTTTTCAATAAGAAGGCAGTGATGCAGCTCTGTCAGAATAGCTCTATCCTTCTTGTAACAATGTATATAAATTACACATGGACACTGGAATTATGTTTCCACAAACATCTGGAGAAATCTTCTTGGTTAATTCTTAGATATTTAGCAATTTCTGTTCAACATAAGCCCACTGCAGAGATATATAGAAAGCTGCTACAGAAAATTATTTTGTCTCATTTTTGCTGTTAGTCTGTCCATCACATCTTTCAAACAACTAAAATTAAAATCCCTAATACCCTATCCTATAAGGAGATGATGATTTGTTTGGCTTTTATGGTGACAATTTAAGGCACTCAGTTTTAATGAAAATAATCTCTCATCAATTTTGTTCACAGGAAGGAATGGAGAAAAAGTGCAACAATTTTTTGACAAGTTTTTGGTTTCCCTGAAGATAGCACCTCCTAATTTAAAAGGAACTGTGTTGTTTCTGGACCTAGTCCTCTTCAGAAAAGTGAGAAGATTATGAAGATCACAGCTCAGATCTAAAACCACTTTAGAGCAACTCCAGTAAGAAATTAGAAAATAGAATGCAGTATTATGATCACAAATATATAAGTAATTTTTAAATGTTCATAAACTGGTGAAAAATACCTTGCTCTCAGTTGCAACAGAGAGCATTACTGCAAAATTAGCACCAATCTTCACTGGACCATTCAGTGTCACCAAGTATTCATCAGATATGAATTACACTCTGAACAAATTGCCTGAAGGAACAGATACAGGGATTTTCATGTTCTAAACGTGCTTTCCTATTAGTATCAAAATAGTCCATTGGAGGATATCTCAACCCCTGAAGACATGCAATGAACAGAAATGCTACAATACTCAACCATTATTCCAAAGTACAGTCTTTAAAAATGAAAGATAATATACAGTAGGCTTGACTCCCTATTCCCTTAGATTCCATTATAATCACCCTTATGATGAGCCACACCTCATTATAATAACAGCCAAATTGCTTGGGTCCCAAGGGCAGACTAACAGTCAGGGTGGATTGTACTTACACTCAAAATAACCAAGAATAATCAAGATGAGCCTCTCAGTTTGACAATGAATGACCACTTTTGCATAACTAATGCTGTTCTGACAGAAAAAAATGAGAGAGATTAAAAAAAAAGAATTAATCTGGCTAATAGTGATTGGATGCATAACAGTGAGTAATGTGTCAGCATATTTACTGCAGTTATAAAAACATAATTTGTTTAGGTGCCCAAATAGAACTTAAAATCCTGTATATTGTCTGTATAAATCTGCATATTTCTGCACTGAAAGGATATGATACAGTACGATTTTAATTGGGGTCAATGACAAATATTGCTTATTAATTAAAAGATCAAATCTTGAAGGCTGCTTGTTGACAGTGAACTTGGTGCAGAGCTGTCAGTTTACACCTAGCAAAGATTTTCTCCGTGGCATTTTATATCTTCAAAGTAATAGTAATTATGTTGAAGATGTTTGCAAAGAAACCCAAAACTACATGAAACCCAAAACCATGTGAAACCCTTGTGGTATTGTGTTTCATTAGAAATAGAGAACATAAATGAGGTTCATCAAGAGGTTTGTTAAGGTTCATGAACTTAAGACTGGTTTTGAATTTAATATTGTGGGTAACTGATAGTTTCATATTGAAGCCACACAGAATTTCCTTAGTTCATATGAAAAACTGGAGGAAACACTTAAGGTTCATCTCAGTTCTCCCTTTGCATTTTGATGGCCAGTTGTCAGGGTACCCAAGTCATTTTGCCTGGAGAGCTATTTAGGTAGCTCTGAGAGATCAGGAAATAAATTAATAATCACTAAAATGAATAAAATAAAATAAAATAAAATAAAATAAAATAAAATAATAAAGTGGCAACTAAAAATCTAGAAGTTGATACATTCAAGATATGTAATATTAAATTGCCACCCTATTTTTATGAGGCAACATCTTAAAATTAATTTTTAAAGTAGTCAAGAAAATTTATATTGAACACGATTTCCTTAACTTTTTTTTCTTGCTCTAACCTCATACCCTTACACAAGGCACAATCTTAATGGAAAAATAATGTTTTTAGACAACAATTTGCACAGCATTTTCTAGGAGGTCTCCTATTAATTTCCATTGAAAAGTACAGAGTTGCAATTTGTACCTGTAGAAGTATTCACTTGTACATTTAAACATGTACGTACTTATCTGTAACTCAGAATGGAAAGTGAAATCAGGCAAGTATGGAAAACTCCACTGCAAACAAAAAAGTTAAATACAATCTTGAATTTAAAGAATTACATACATGTGGCAACCCTACAAAGCATGACAAGGAGTTACATCAATACAAGAACAAATACGCTCTTTTTTCTAACTAACTGTGCTTTTATAAGATGTTTGGCATATGTGAGCATTGTTAATCATAAATAGTTGAAAAACACCTACCATATTGATTCAGAGATGTGATAGATTGACATGGTTTGAGTATAGTGCAATTGCTGTATCCGTGAATTGATTTAAAATGCACCAAAGAAAATTAATCGTGGATGTGGGGTGTATGAGTCTTGTAAGTAGCCACCTTAATCCTGAAACATGTTTAGTGATCTGTGTCATAGTTGGCTTACCTGCCTTCTTGTAAGATGTATACTTTGCACAACGTGACAGTGTTCCATGGCAAATCCATTCTGCCTCAAAAATGAATGGGTAGTGACTTGAAACTTTTTTGTTGTTGTTGTTTATTTGTTTGCTTGTTTGTTTAAGACAATGTTTGAGAGCCTAGTGTTTTGAACAGTTTTGAAAGGTCAGGGCTTGTTTTATGAAGAAGCAAAATAATCTAAACATCTAAAAATCGAAAATTGTGAAGGCAGTTTCTACCAGAAAAATCACTAATTTCTTTGGTTTTTTTGGCAGTGAAACAAGAAAGGTATAGTAGATACAAAGTACCTGGAGAAGAATGGTTTACCAAGAAATTTTAAATGGGATAAGAATCAGGGTATGGGAGAGATTGGATGAGTGAAGAGTAAAAGAGAAAGCTAATTAGAGTCAATGTTGCAACCTTCATAGGAGAAAGATCTGGGAAGACGTGACAATGCACAGGAAGTGCTCTAAGCTGTAGTGTGGTAAGCAGTAGCACTGCATGGCCTTAAAGACACTTCACACATAAATTATATGGTTCTTCCAGCCAATATCTTTTGGGTCTTCTTCACACTCTAGAACATAAAATTAGTCCTTGGGTGAAATATACTGCAGAAGCAATGGAAGTCTTTAAAGTTTTCTTCCTTCCCTCAGAAAGGAAGTTATGGCACAGCATGACTTTGCTTCCCAGTATAACTTTGTTCCTTCAGCTCTGAGAGGAAACAGAATTTAGCTGTAAGTTTGCCAGATCAGGACTTGGAATGGAAGTTGTGGGCATCACCTTCAGTGTCAGCTCAGGGCTTAGACAGGCTTGCGAAAAGGAAAGGGAGGTGGAGAGAGATTATTCTTGGCAAGATCAGTTTCACTCATTTTCACCACCAAAACCACTTTGTGCTTGGAAACTAAAGTGCATGTGCGTGTGTGTGTGTGTGTGTGTGTGTGTGTGAGAGAGAGAGAGAGAGAGTATTATAGCAGATGGAAGGGATAGAAGTCAAAAGGTAAATCTCACTTCCTACTACACTCTTTTTTAATCATCTACAATCTCACAATGCAATCAGAAGTATTCACACATAGCTACTTTCACACACACAGAAGACAGAGGGCTGAAGACTGGGAATCAAGTCCTAAAGGAGATAGTGAAGGGGTAGTAAAAATCCCTTTGTTATCTTGTAGATTCACTTCCTTTAGGAGAGTGCATCAGGGCTAGAAGTTATAGATAAAACTGATTCTAGAATTCAACCAAAAGCTCTACAGGGAGCTGTAGATGAGTTATCATATGCAGATCAATTATCTACTTTTCTAGAAACAAACAATGGCAAGAATTTCAGCTAGTCTGCAAATCACAGCTTGCATGATTTCTTAAAAGTGAGCCAAAAAAGCCCACCACTACCCAATACTTCAGGTTTTGGGACCTTGAACCAAGATTGCAGCAGAGTGAGGAACTAAAATCCATTTGTTTGAAAAAGAGGTGTGAAGACACAGTGTGATAAATTAATCCAATGGATGAAACCACAGCCCCACAGAAAAAAAAAATCTTTAATTTTCACCTTTTTATTATTTACTGAAATGAAAAACTATTAAGAGAAAATACTAATATACTCATTTGCTTGTGCTCAGCTGTACGGGCTATATTTAACATTAGGGTGATTTTAAAGGGACGGTTCCAATTTAACCTTTGCTTTCCCCAGATGTCATCTCTCCTTTCATAGTCATTTAAAAAAATACAAAAGGATTACTGCTTGTGGTTCTGCTGGAAATTTTTTTAAAAGTCACACATCACTTACAGAATCATTCAGTAAAATCTTATTGCAGTATTTTGCTTGAAAAGAAATTCTCCTATGCTCTCACATATCTTGCCAAACTAAAAAAAAAGCTCCCACTTTCAACTTATTTGTAAACTGAACAAATTTGAAAGTCTTGTGGAGAGACAGCAGCACAAATCCACTCTCCCAATGACATAATGCCATGTTAGAGTTAATGCTCAGAATGAATCTCTAAGTTGGGGTAAGAATTTGCAAAGTTTTTCTTATTTATGATATATTTCCCTGGTCAAGCTAACTATTTTATCAGAAGGACAGAAGAACCATTTCCTGTCCCATCAGATGGATTCACTACTAGATCATGAGCATCATGCATTCAGCACACCACAGTGGTGGAGAAGCCAATGAATGAACATGCAGCTCTCCTACTCCTCATCTTTCTAACTCTCCACCACAATCAGTTATTTTAATGATTTCCTGAACTGTCCATTCGTGTCAAAGCATGTTATTTACTTCCCATTACGGACATGACATTACCTCACTCCATTACAAATTGAGAGAAACATATTGCCCTCCAAAGTTTAAGTATTGCACCATTACCTGTGAATAGAAATGAATACTGGCACTAGATGGCAACTACTTACACCAGATCCTCTAAATGTAATGGACAAAGTTTCATTTTTGATAATGTACCAGAGAAGGATAAAATACATCAAAAATACTCTACTGAATGAATTTATCATTCACATTGTCAGCCCATCAAGTTTAGTCATATAATTCACGGGTTGATTATGTAGAAAGTCAATGAATTATATAGCTAAATATTTTCTAGTGGTTTTATGAATGATAGAGTCAATCAATATTGTACCTGAACAGAGTTAATCTCTAAGTGTTATTACTAATAACCAAACCTTGAGAATTTTATCTTAAATAAACAGCAACAAAATTAAAAGACTATACACTTAGCACTGATTCAATAAATAAAGCAGTAGCTAAAAGTAGCATCTCATTACTTTTGACAGAAAACACAAGTAATATGTTTTAATACAGTAAAATAGTCTAAGATAATTTGATGGAGAGTGGTACCATTAAAACAGTATCCTGAAGCAGGGAGGGGAGATGAATATCTGGTTTCAAGAGCCTCTAAGTTGCCATATAAGTCTAAAAGAGGTCTAACATACGCTCCTTGATACACTGAAACTGTAAAACTGATCATCTATCATATGTATAGGCAGTATAGACAAACTGAAAAATCAATCATTGGATATAAAAGGTAGTTTAAAGTCTGTCAGTCTGTTTCTATCTGAAATAGAAATTTTTTCTTTTGTTGTCATTACTCGTTCCTGATAAAACTCTTCCTATGAAGATAATTAAGTAGCCTTGTACATGGCTCTATAGCTTCAAATGTGAAAGAAATTCAAGAAATAAAAAGTTCATGATTGCCATGAGACTCACTACCACAGAAAAGAAACCATTTTCAGAATACTAAGAAACCATTTTCAGAAAGAAGTTGACTAAATTAACTATACAGATAAAGAAAAAAAAGGATGCATTTCCTAGTCTCAGAGAAAATTCACAGACACCTATACTTACAGAATTAAGTCAAGAAAATGAGATTTTCCTACAGAATATTCCAGAAAAATGTTTGTGTAACTACAGGGTATTTTATTGGGAAGGCTCATTTACCAGGTGGAAGTTAGATTCTTAAAGTGCATGAACAAGAGATACCTTTCCAAAGTTATCCCTTACTTCTACATAAGATTGCTGTTGAAAAATATTCCTTCACTTCTAGCAGGGAAAATGAAAAACCATTACAAAAATAGTGTATAATTATACAATTATTTATTTGCATTCATTACTTTTTACATCTCAAAATATTTAACTTTTTAAAAATGCAATTAAGGCAATAAAAAAACTTAAAATCCTGTAAAAAATTAATAATCCTGATTTCCCCGAACTACCCCAAAGTCTTCAAAGAAACCTAAAAAAAAGCCAGAAGTTGTTGCATTCTAATCCCCACAATTGTGCCCTTCAGATTCTGCACAGGAGATACATGCAAACTTATTTCATTATCATAAGCAAAATGAGGAAACCAGAAAGGCATATACAGATGTGGTGGACCCTCTTACTGGTGTCACTATAGGGCTCAAAAACTGGTTGAAAGGATACACATGCAAAGGATATAAAATCCTGGTAGAAGTTTGGTGGGACTAGCTAGTGAAACCAAAGTACTTCCCAACAGCTCTTACAGCAATTCCCAGGCAAAGTCATCTCCTGCCATAGCTGCTGGCTAAAAGGTACCCTTTTGTTGACTAATAAAGACAAATAGGTACCTTCACAAGTGATTCATCTAATCCTAAAAGAGGCACCCAAGGGTTGATAACAAATGATTTATTATTCTGAGGTGTGGATTTTGTCCATTGGCTAGAAATAGGTCTATAATATGTAGCTCAAATTTAACTTTTAGCTGTCCTAATTTAGGGATAATAAATTTCATAGTTTGCCTCCAGAGCTGATCCATGAAAATTGTACTGAATTGTAATTAAGTTGTAACAAACAATTATACAAACCAGTGAGAGTTCAATAAATTCAAAGCACGACTCTCTGCATCGCTGGTCAAAACAGCAACAAGCAAAGCCAATAACCTGCTGCCAAGTGAAATTCCAGAGTTTCTTTGATCTGTATCTCAAAATTTTTTTTCCAAACCTTCAAATACTCAGTATTCAGGTCAGTTTAGATGTTACTGTGACTGGTGTGTCAAAATCAACTCTTAATTAAATCCATAGAATAATCAAGCAAAAGTTAAGAAGTAAAAATGAGAAATAAGCAGAAGAACTTCTGAAGACAAAATAAGTGCAATGAAATAATTATTCAGAAAGAGTTTCTTCACAATTAACTGTACAAATAAATAATAAGAAAGAATAATAGAATGGAGACTTACAAGTGTAAGTCCTTACATTTTCAAAAACTAATGCAGGCAAAGCTGCTGGCGTGGTTCCAAAAAATCTGCAAAATATTTATTATTTAGTTTTGTCCTCCTCTTTTATAACGAATTCACAATTAAAGAAGTTGTAATTATAATTCAGACACTGGCAAAATACATTCTATGGTGTTAACCATTGATAGATTTGTAAACAAAAGCAGCTGGACTGGAATTTCTTCAAGGAAATATTTACATGCCAACAGTTTATCAAACTGAAAGTCTGCAGATAAATCTACACATGGGCATTAAGTTAATGACGATAGCAACAGTGATTCATATTCTTAGTCGTAGCTGCTTTGTACTGCTACAGCTGTAAAAGAATAAAACCTGGAAGGAAAAAGGATAAGGAGGCAGGCTAGGGTTTTACTCCCCTGCCTCCTTTCAAGGTTAGAACATTTGTTACATTATACTGGAAATAATGATTAACAATAGGGCCATTGTCCAAGATTCTTTCACCTCTAAAAGCCAGATTTCTGGAGGAATGTAACTCATTTAGGATGCAACTAAGGGCTTCATGGGATTAAACAAAACCACAAGTGTCCAGTGAATTTTTAAATAGATATCCATGCAGTTTCAAATTTCAGTACACAACAAAGCATGTCTTGAAAAACTAAGTATACACGTGTTTATTAAATCTTCCTACCACTTCAATGTCAGAAAACATCAACAGCTGTTTTAAAAAATGCTACCTGCTTGATTCCTATTCAGTAGGATCAATTTGCATGCCATTATCCAGGTCTTGGGACTTAAAGGAAATCACACTTTAGAGAAAAGTATGAATACCTACACCCAGCAGAAAAGCATGGACACCTTCCTATCAGTATTCATTTGCCATCCTTTTGTGGGAGAGTGATATATAGTTGTAACTCTCACCAGAGTATCTCAAGAGTTCAAAACAGGATCCTGACTTCAGTATAGGTATCTGAATGCAAACACACACACAAAAGAAAAGAATGAAAAATATTGGAAAAACGTAAAAAAATAGAAATTTTTAAAAAATCTCATGTCAGTAGGGTGCATAAATTTTAGCAATTAATTTTTTTTTCAAGAGAAATTCAGAATAAATAGGCATTTCCCAAAGAAATTTCATCTTAACACTTAAAGCTTCCTTCACAATTCAGAAATACATTCTCTGGAGGATTTTGATTTTAAGGAGAACTAGGGGTATCTGAAAAGAAATCTCGAGTTGGAGCATCCCATTCCTTCCTAAGACTGAAAGATCCCTTAACTGTTCTTTCAAAGTCCTTGGAAGTATCAGTGAAACACAATGAACTGGGAACAGCATCCACCCAGTAGAAAGAAACTCTGACCTATTGGCTGCAATGGAAGATACTTGTTTCAAATACAGATATCTTGGGGCTGAATCTTTCTTCCTTTCCTCTCTGAGACAAGATCTTCAGCAATCCTCTGAATAAAGGGGCAGCTAGTGGAGTAGAAATAACAAAATAGAATTCACAATGGCAGCACGTACAGGTGACTGGACCTGTGTACAAGCAATACAATTTGAATGTGACTGGGGGTTAGGAGGGGTTTGTGATACGCTGTGCCTGAGAAGTCATGTGTGGGTTGTATGCTAAAGCAAGAAATATACTGGTAAATTTTATGTAATCACCAAAGTTCGGGAACTCTGTGTCCAAACAGTGTAGAGCAATCTTTTTACGTCAATCTCTCTCATTCTTCAAAGTTAAGTTGTCTGTTCACAAAATCTTCTGAGCCTGACCCATACTACATGCTGCATACCCCCAGAATTGTAAATAATTTCAACCTCTTTGCTTGGTTGGTTGTTTTTGGGTTTTTGGGGTTCTTTTGCTTGAGATTTTGTTTTGTTTTGTTTTGGGGTTTTGTGTGTTTGTGTGTGTTTTGTTTGTTTGTTTGTTGTTGGGCGGGGGGGGTTGACCATGTTTTGCTATAATCAAAGGAAGGCTATATCTGTGCCACATCATTGGACATCCTACTGTGTACATTCAGGGTGATGGTCTTGCATAAGTAATGAGCCCCTTCCATGTCCTGGAAAACTCTATTGTATTGACTATATAAAGGACAGCACTTTTGCATATGCTCAGTAAAATCAGTGTACTGGGGAAGAGTAAAATGTGAGTAGTCTTGTACACATCGACCTTCTGTCTCTTTGTGGGTGTTGGATCTATTGCACACCTGCAGAAGAGCCACAGCCGGTGGAGGGCTAGCAGGTTAAGCACTGACTCAGAGAAAATGGCAGATAAAATCAGCTGTGGCCAAAGTGCTCCCCGCAGTCCTTGCTAGCTCCTCTTCTGCCTTTGAGCAGAAAAATATTCTGTCAGCCAAGGAAATACCTGTATTGAACTCTCTGTGGTCTGCAGACTAATTAGCCCTATCCGCCCTGGTTACTGCACTGCTAAAGCCTAATCAAATATAAAAAAATGCATAAGAATTTTTAACATGTATTTTGGAAATTACACCAGCTAGGAAAAAAATTAAGTACTAAAAAAATATCATTGTGTTGAGAAAGCAAAATGGAGAAGAACTGATGAAACTTGAACACTTTGATTTTTATCTGCATTCCTGTTAAATTTCATTCTTGACATGCAGTGATAGAAGAATGGAATGAAAATCAAAAAAGCAAGCAACCCTTCTTACCTTGAATAGAACAATATTTAAGAAAAGCATAACTTTTAGCACTGAAAACTGTTCATGATGCACAAACTGTAGTTTTCCAAGATCTCCCCTGGTACTAATATTCTTGTTTGCCAGAAGCTTATTCACCGTGGCCAAATGCTTGCTGATTCAAATAAAAGCATCTCACCAACAATTCACATGATGATTTAAATTGAACTTGGCCAGCTTAGATAAAAAATTACCTAAATTGGAAAAGAAATAAACCTTGATCAAAGTACAGTTTTCTCTTTCTACCCCAAATTAAATACAAAGGAATGATATAGTGGCACTTTCTTTAATGACCACTTCTTAGATGAATGTGCAGCATTTGCTAAAAAGGGTGAAGTATTTTTAAACTTGAATAAAACATACAACTACAGACTATTAGAAAAATGCATCGTACAACTCATTTACTCATGCGAGTTTTATAGAAGAGTCCAGAGTTAGCAGGAGTTCTAAAGTAAGTGCCTGCTGTTGTTCTCACAACAAAATACTCTCCTCATACAGCCCTAAATATAATCTTTCTGACTGCTGATAGTGGCTTAGTAAAGTAAAAGGAAAAGCACCAGTTATTATTACCACAATCTGTCTTCACTCAAGTAACACCTGGAAATAAAAAAAAAAAGAACCTTATATTATTCCTTATGAATCAATAAATAGCTAATTGATTTAAGCATAGTTTATCTGTAAAAAGAAGGTTTAGTATAGCAAAGCATAATATCCCTGATGCCATTCATTTACCACTTTGTAAAATATCTCCTCAGTACCCTCACGCTCAATTCAAAAACCTCACTCCAGCCAAAACCCCACCTACCAGCTCAAATTTATCAGCTCCACTTCAAACCCAAACCTCTGCAGGGTTTCTGGGATCTTTTGGAGACGGTGCATTGCAGAGGGCAGCAGTTCCAATCATGGAGTGTGTTTCCATTGCTGATTGCTGTGATGCAAGGAGGTAAGGACCACACTACAACATGATGCAATCTGTTGCACTTCTAGGATTGCATGACCTCATCATGGCATTACCAGCAATGAAGTTTCTACTGGTTTCCAGGCCTAGGCTTGTACAGAACACCAGCTACTGAGGCCACATTGCAAATGACAAAATCCAGATGATATCCTTTCACATGAATAAGTTCCACCAGCGAAAGAAACTGGTTTGGGAGCCTCAGTGCACATCAGAACCTCAAATGCAAGGCAAATTAATTCTACAGAGCCACATTTTTGTACATTAAACTGCTCATGTAGATGCACTTTTAATGTACCTTTTAAAGACAGGAGCTATAGGCTATAGGACACCAGGCCTGTCCACTTCTCAAGACAAGTGGTAGGAACACTTTCCCAAGAAAGCACATGGGGTGCCAAGCAGGTTGTTCCTTATTCTCAGTGGGTTTACAATCCCTGTCCTCTTCATCAGTAGAAGGCTAATACTAAATAGTTACAGCTTGATGTGCCTGGGGGAGAAGTAACAGGAGCAAAAATTCAACAAGAATTGTTGAATTGTGTTGCTCAACCTAGCAGTTGGGCATGTGGGTGGTTGGACTCTTGGGGTGTGGAATTGCAGAAATAGTTGGGAATAGCAGCTGTGTATTTTCTTATTTTCAATTATTCTTCTAGGTTATGTAATGAGATTTCTGGTGTTGCAAAATGCTCAATGCATAACTTTGCTGAACTAAGATTTTGGCTCCAAGAGGAGGTTATGCCAATGCTAGGCATCTAGGTGCTTCAAAAGAGAATTGATACATCATTATCAGTGTCAAAGGTGTGATCAGGAGAGTCATGGAAACATTTAGTAAGCATTGTGTACTTCAAAAATGCATTTTATTATGATTTTGAATTAGGCATGTGGATGCTGTTAGAATTTATTTTTTCACATTTTGAATCCTGAAATCATTGAGCTAATTTTATACTTTAAATTCTTTTAACTTTTTTGTCAATAGCTTAGTTTAACTTTTTGCTGTGATTTTGTTTTAAACCCATAATTCATCACTTGAGTCTTATCTTCTATACGATACATAGATGCCATATATACACTTGCAGTGTTGTAGAGGTTTGTGTTGAAGGCAGATAGGATAAGATTTTACCTGTAAAAGCTGAGAATTCTTTATTATTAATAATTACTATTATTAGTATCATTATTTACTGCTTCTATAAATTCTGTGTAAGGTGTCCCATGAACCTGTTCAGCTTCCAGCACTGAAATGGCTTCCAAGGGTAATACTGGCATTTGTTGAAGCATCTGTTTCCCAGAGGTGTGCTTGTTATTGATCAGCTCACAAAGAAGGTAATACTTTATCTCTGTCCTCTTCAATTGTTAAATTGAGTTCAGATTGTTCAAGAGATCCATGTAGAAACTTATTTCTGGCTTCCAATATATCATCCCATCACTGAACAGCCAGATTCTGCAGCATCAGTTTGGTCACAGTGAACAGAAGCCAAATGGTTATTAGTTGCTTCTGAATTGAATTGAGAACAATGTCTGCTTGCCCAGGATGCTGCCAAATGAGTTTGTTTGCTGCAGCTGTATCTTGCCACATCTTTCTAAAGAGTATCTTTAGAATCCAGTTTCTCCTTATTGTATCACTATTTACTTCCATCTTGACAGCTGAAATCTCCTATTTACATCCATCCCTATGTTCAGTTCAAAATTCTGTTGCAGCCTCATTCCTTTATCCTGCTTTTCTCACCAAGACTTTTTGTTTTCATCTCTCTACTTTGCAATTTACCCCATAATTAGCACCTCCAAACCAAAAACTACAAAATCCTTCAGAACTGAGTCCTAGTTAAATATGCTTGTACCATAATACAACTTAACAGATACTGAAGCCCAGTCACTCCTTTTGTCTCTCCAGTTTTTAAATGCTAAATTTAACCTTGCCATACCTCAGGCATACCTCTCAATCTGCTTGACAATATTTACTTGACAGAGAAGCCAACAATCCAAACTGACTGCTTCAAAGTCCTCTGTATCTCAGAATGGTAAAAATCTATAGAGTTCCAAAATAGTTGGTTGCCTTGCAGAACCCATTTCAAGAAAGCTATTTGAAAAAAATACAGGAAGTATATTTTAAAAGAAGTATCTATCTGTTCCAGCTTATCGTTTCAAATTTCCTCCAAAACTGTTTGGCCAGTATAACCAAGAAAACTAGATCAACTTACTTTCTTTAACCCCAAAAGCTGTTCTTTATATTATTGGACATATAATTTATTCACTTTGCCTTATATTTATTTATTGCTAGAAAATTCATCTAAGAACTGATTGACAGAGTTGCTACAGCTTCCATTCTTACTATTTAAATTAATTATATCTGTATTAAAATAGGGCCATTTTAATCCTCTTTGTATTCACTTCTTGTATCTTCTTTCACATCTTACTGTAAGTACAACTCATTCTTCTGGCCTCCTGATATGGAAGATCAAAAAGCTGTGAATGCTTAAATATATCCCAGCAATATCTATTCTAGATCTGACAACTGCTATTTATAGGATAAAATTTTGCTCTTTGTTAAGCTGGATGCAGTAAGCGTTATGCCTAGAAGGGCATCATGCAAATAAAACTCGTGGTTCTAGAACCACAAAAAAACTGAGTTTGGAACGGACCTCTGAAGGTCAAGCAGTCAAATCTTTTTTAACTGCAGACAGTTAGATCAGGTTTTTCAGGGCCATGCTCACCTAAGGTTTGAAAATCTCCAAAGATGGAGATCCTGAAACATCTCTGTGAAAACTGTTCTAGTGCTTCATCCCTCTCATTTTGACTTCTTCACCTTTATGTCCAACTGGAGGTTTTGTTTTGGGTTTTTTTTTTTTTTTTTGGTGGTTTTGATAAGGTTTTTTTGTTTTGTTTTGGTTTGGTTTTTTTGTTTGTTTGTTTGTTTTGCTTTTGTTTTGAAAATTTGGAGGGGTTTGTTTATTTATTGCTTTTGTTTTGGTAGCAGGGATCTGTTTTCTTGGCCTTCTGCTAATACAGAAGCAAGATGAACCTAGCTGTGTTTTTATTAATCAAATTTAGAGCACCAATTAACCAATTCACTGGACTATGCCAACCATTGTTACTCTAATCTAGATGATGAAATCATGTTTTTTCATAGATCATGTGCAAATTCTCCCAAATTGTCTAGTACTTGACTTTCAGGTGAACATTTACAAAGTTTCCAAGTACTGTGGATGTCTAGATTTTATTTCTAACTTGATTTCTTTCAAAAGCCTGAATTCCAGAAAGTCCTTGTTTCCTCTCTCTTTGAAAATGAAGCTTTTTAAGCAGGAGGCTGTAGTTTGAAAGGGTGTGATACTGCTGATGGTGGAACCATCATCATTGATCAGGATGAGCTCCTGCTCAGCAAAGGCACACTAACACATTCCTCAGTGTCCTATGGATGAGTTAGCAGCTACTGAAGAAATAAGTTTCACAGAACTCTTGAGCTAGGATCTTTTATTTTAAGAAAGACATTGAAAATGTGTGAAGTTTGGCCAGCAAAACTGGAAGTATCTGTAATCAGCAGTCACGCTTGGAAGTCTTGGCCGCAGGGTTTTTTTATTGCAGTCTTGTGTCAAATAACATGTAAGCACATAACAAATGAAGCAATTTTCAAGAATTTATAGAAGCTTCAACAAATAAGAGGTTTACCTTTCAGATCAAAACCCAACCTTGTATCTCTTTCCACTGCAAAAATATAAAAAAAAAAGTTAAAAAGTAATTCCCATTTGAGTCTGTCAATTCATAGATGATTTTCCTAAAACTTTAGATGCTTAGCTGCTGAGTCCAAATTTCTTCAGGATCTGACCATAACCTACTAAGTTTAGGACAAGATATGTTTAGGGCAAATTTTTCTTGATTTTGATCTGAGCTTTGGCATATTTTTATTTTACCTAAGTCACAAGGAGTACCAACATCTGACTATCCCTCAGCCTCAGACTTACTAAATGCCAGGTACCTTGCACAGATGAAGTAGCTATTTATTAATGGAGGTAGGGTGGAACTTATGAGAGTACAGTTCCTTTCTGCTGAAAGAGACTATTTACTGGGATGCTTAAAAACACAGAGGTAGGTTTCTAGTCTGTTACCGTAGAGATAATTCAGATTTCATCATGAGCCGGACTGAGATTATTGAGTTTACTTTTTACCCTGCTTTAGCTGTGCCAGAGTTTATAGCAGGGGAGCTGACTACAGTGTAGCTGGGATCCTTACTAATTCAGACATGCATGATATTTTAATGCAAGCAGAAGGAGATTGTGATTGCCCTACATACAGATAACCAAACTCCCAATCAGCCAGCAAGCAACAGCAAGCTGCTGGAAACCAGGAAGGCTGTCAGCCTCATGCCTGTAGTCCCCAGGCCATCCAGAAGTAGTGGAATGGGCTTATCCAAGAAAGCTAATCTCTTCTGCTGTCCCAAGCAGGTCTGCCCCTAGTAAAAGCAGAAGCGTTCATGTATGTATGGTTCAGAAAAGAAAGGAAGAGAAAGGATGGGAAGAGAAGGCAAACCAAGGCCAGGCAAGGCAGGACAATAAGGTACAATACTCCAAATTAGTCATACCTCTCTGACTTTTGAATTTTCTGTAAGCAAAACCAATGTAGTTCCAAATTTGCTCTTAAGTAACAATCTTGACCTTGAAAAAAAGCACCCTTTTTTTTTTCTCACAATGCTGCCTAAAGATATGATAAGCCAGAACTATTTCTTTTTCTAAATGCCTGTTTAAATGTTTAAATATTTGAGGTTTGTTAAAGAAATGTGTTTCTAACCACATTTTATCAAGTGAAGGAGATCTGAGACAAAACCAACAGGATTACCCCTGCATTTTTGTAGTTAGAGGAATAATATTGTTTTGTTCCATCAATGTGTCCACTTTACATTGTTCAGCACAATGCTTTGTGGAATAAGAATCATGGGAATATCATAATATAAAGGCAAAAGGTACAAATAACAGCTTCATAAACTGAGAAATGTACATAAATAAATCATGTAGATGGGGGCAGTTTGCTTAGCTGGCAAGAAAAAAAAAAGGAAAATATGCTTGTTAAACAATAACCACAGAGTGTGCTTTTATGATGTTTTTCACCACAGTAATTCATATTAGAGATAGAAGCAGTTGCATGTTAAATAAAATCATTCAGCACTGTTCGCCTCACATTACAAAGAGCTGACTTATGTTGTTTTTAGATGCCTCCCATTAGAAAGTAAATATTCCTCTGATGTTATACATTTCAGAAAATTTAATAAAGATGAACTGTAAATAAAGTCACAGGGAGATTTCAGACAGTTTTATTAGCAGATTGTTGAAAAGAAAAGAAAATTAAATACAATAACAGTAAACGTGGTTCTCACATTGAAACCAGGCTCAAATAACTAGGCTACCATAGAAAAATTTCCAATTCTTGCATTATGATGTAAAAACAGATTTTTGTACAGATTTTGTACAACAAAATTCGTAATAACTTTTTTCATTTTTAGAAAACTTTAAATATATAGATAAAAATAGACAATTTTCATAGGTCCTACATGAAGATGAGTATGTTCTGTTCCAAGGGCTTGCATAGAGCGCAAATATGGTTATAATATAGAACAACTAGACATTAATATCTTTAAGATTACAAAAGCATATAAACAATAACATGAGGACAACTTTTCTTCATAATCTATGCCAAAAAAAAAAAAAAAAAATCCAAATCAAAAACCAAAACCAAAATACCAACCCAAAAACCTGTAAAACTAAAGAGGGGCAAAAACTTCAACTTACAGTAACATCTCATGGTCTGTAATATTTACACTGTTTTTAGCAAGATTCTTTCTAAACATCCAGCTCATAAATTGGTTCCCCTTTAATCCTTAACACTTCTGTTTATGTACCAAGCCAAACACTGAGGCATTCCCAAAGGTCTTGAAAGAATATACTGTAAAAATACTAAACCTACTTACAGGTGACTCTATGCAAGGAGCAGAGCAATGGTAAATGCTAGTACATATTTCAGTTGTAGGCTTTTAATTCTCTTTCAGATATGAATGATTCAAAAGCTTGCCACAAGTCCATCTAACTTTACAGCTGTTAACCCTTTAAAGACTGCATATGCAAAAACTGGAGTACAGAATCCCATGTGTGTTTAAGCAACTATGACAATCATGAAAGAATCATGGTTAGAAAACAACATCACTACAAAGTATTAGACAACAATATTTAATGAAAAATATTGCTCAATATTTCTTTAAAAAAATTACTGTGATGTGAACTTGTATTTACATCTTTCTATTGTTAAAAAAGGATAGTGGTGGAGTAAATATGAACTGCACAAAATAAATGTGTTCCAGTATTGCGAGGAAGACCTACAAACTATAGAAGCTCAGTGCTAGAGTTTACAAAAACATTACTTTTTCTTTTTTTTGGACAAAATAATATTAATATCCAATCAGAACTACTTTTAAAGAAATATTTGCTTTAAGTTAGGCATCTTAGACATTTAAGGTTTTGATATGTTTCCATGTAATAAATAATATTTTATATGCATAAAACATTAGATGAAGAGAGCATAATCACAAAACTTACAGTAATAGCACTGATTCACAAAATCAGTCTTTAAAGGGGTAACCCAAAAGTATGCAAAGCAAAGAACATAATTTTTGCAGCTTACTTCCAGTTATCAGCACAAAGGTGAAAACACATATTGTAGCTTTCATAAAGACAGTGAAAGTAACACATAACCATCCATCCCTAAGACAAGGTGGGAGGGACAATAGACTTCAACTGTATCACTCAGTTCTACGTGGAATTGGACTGATACATCAAGTGTTTGTTAGGTTTTCTTTTTTTTAGCAACATTGACGTAATATGACATTAACATATAAAAATATTTCTGGCATTTTGACTTGCTGCTCAGCCACAGTCCATTCTTAGAAGTGCACTAGTCAGGGCACTAACCAGGGCTCAATATACAAATAAAAGTGGCTGATACAGAATTCTGACTTGTTACCAGATGCTTAAGATCTCATTCAGTAATACTGTGACTCCAGGACAAATATTTACATGCCTGCATGCGTTAAAACTAGAAAGGTGTCTTTCTGACCAACAGGGTGACAAAACAATATTATCTAAAAGTTTCATTTCCTAAACTCTAGATTTCTACTGCATACATAATACCTTCCTTGTGTGATTTGTGTTATATACTGTACAAGTGACCAACATTTTGATAAGAAGCAAAGTCTTTTATTTCATAAACCCCTGCCAGTTTACAATGAGAAACTATTATTCTTTTTAGGTTTTTTTTTTAATTTTATTTTAGGAAAAGAGACTTTGTGAATGGTAAAACAGTTTGTTTACATTCAGCATTTCTTTTCACTTACACAAAATTCCATTTCACTTAATGTAGTCTAACATATATGTGTTGGTCTCTTGGAAAGCATGTGGAAAAAATGTCTTTAGAAGAAAAACCCACGATCATTGTTTGAAAACTGAATGTATCAATTTTTTCTTATTTTACCTTTTTTTTTCCTTTTTTTTTTTTTAAATAAGAATCCTCTTATGCCCTCTACAAGTTCATTTCTGAGCTGTCTTGCTGGTTTCAGTATGGTGTAAGAGTCTGTAAGTGTACTTGGACACCGCTGGAAGGATCATTGGATGTGCTCAAATATAGAATCATCAGAGGAGGAGAAAGTTTGCATTCCTTGAAAAAGGGAATACTCAGCCTTGTTCTGACCGCCTGTAATTTTGGATACAATAGTCCGGCACAGAGATGTAGATTTTTGCTGTGAGAACAGTGCTACTGTACATTTACAAACATTCTCTAGAACTCCAGGTTGAGCCATAGGAGATAATCAAAGAGGACACTCTTGCAGAATTCTTTACATTTTTGAAGAACATTGATAAATGAAGTTGAGGAAGTTGGTTTGAAAATGTTTTGTTTCCACAGAACTCCTTATGAGCCAATGTCTTACTGCAACGTTCTTTACTGTAGCACACGTATTTTCAGCAGGAAAAATTCAATACATGACAGTAGTTTTCAAATAAAGTCTTCCATCTAAAATATGAAAGAGAAACATTTGCTTTATATATTTATATCTTCAATGAATCAAAAAGAGGAAAAACCCCACAAGACTTAAAACCTCAGTGGAAGTAGTCATGCAACAAATCTGTAAAATGTCCCCAATGGTACTTTTTGCCTAAAATAAAAGAAAATCATAAAACCTGAATGTCACCTTAGCAATTTCATCTGTCAGTGGTCAAATAAACTCTGTTGAAAATTACACTCACTTTGCAAGTTGTGAAAAATGTAACAACTTCTGAAGTTTTAATGTATGCTGGACTTATATCAGTGCTAGGGCACTAGGAATGTAGGTGGAGCCTCTGTGCATGTGTTTTTACTGATATGCAAAAGTAACTGAATAGTGCTGAACAGCAATTATTCCCTTCATGGTTGCAGAGCAAAAAAATCTTCTTGCATGCAATCGTTAGTACTCCCATCACTAAAGGCATAGCTCACACTTTCTGATTTAGCTGTGTTGTTAAATACACCATGTAATGTAACCATTGTGCACATTTGTAGCTATTTATATAGAACCCAGTATAGGATATTTAAACGGTATCAGTGAAGTATAGCCTCCTTCCCTCCATAAATGAGATTAACTGAACAATTACTATGTTAAAGACGTAAGTGCGTTTCTCACAACATTTTTTTCCACCCAAGTGAGGAGCATATATTTAAGTGAGATATGTGAGGGAACAAAAGAAACTAAGCTAACCCAGCCAGTAATTGTTGATCTAGAAAAATTTGAAGAGAACATACCATCACAACATATTTTCACCTAATTTTAAAGTGCAAAGCAATTTTTTCTTCACTTGGGACATGAACACCTTATATAGACCTATTTTGATAGCAACATAATGACTCTTTTTTAAAAAAAACGGAAAACAGACAGAAAGGTTTCTTAGCTTTCTGACTTGTAGGGTAGAACATGTTGTCCCCATGTGAATAAAGCCCATTATGAAACAATTAATCCTCCCCAGTGCATAATTGCTAAACATGACTTATATTTTAGAACATAAGCATTTGCAACTACAATCTGTATCTCAGCTATTAAAGTTTGCATGAACTTCTTATTTGAATCTAAGTAAATTCAGTAAATATTTCTAAGCTTTCAGAAGGTTTTGTTTTTGTTTTGTTTTTCTTAGTCTAACATTTTTATTCCAAATCAGTCTACAGATTTTTTTATTAGATATACAATAAAAATTATATAAACAGTGAAGCAATTGCATGAGATAAACCTGTACAAATGAATGCTGAAATTTTTGAAATGTTTGGTTATCTTTGAAAGATGTGGCATCGCCTCCATTAACTTACTGTAGCTGTTGAGAGAAAGAAAAGTTAACCTGAAAGCAGACAAAAGTACACACCACACAGCTGTAAAACCTTCTGCAATCCCTTTCCAGTTCTATCAGAACTGTTGGGGAAAGTGGGAAGCTGTAGAATCACCCTGCTGCAGTGATTCTTATCTAATGTCCCTTTGTTTTTCCTTTTCCACCACTAGCTTTCTTTTGCGAGCTTCTGGGGTATATTGCCCTTTTGTTACTTTCTCCCCATCTTTACATTTTTCTTACATTTTTCTACCCCCTTTCCCTACTCTTTTCTGTTCCTAGCTTCCTTTTTTTCTTATTTCTTTTTTTTTTTTTTTTCAGAGTACATGATAACTTTCCCACTAAATAAAAGTGCTTCTTCTCAGAACCTTTTCCATTCTCTTTGCTCTTTATGGTCTTTTTTTTGCACTGAAGAGAAATAAAAAGGAATTGAGTAAGGCCTTAACTTAAAGACTTTTATATTATTATTTGATGAAAACCAATCAGAATGCTTATGGGAATTCAGGAGAGAAAGAAGAAGACCCTGAAATGGAGCTCAGTAAAACTGAAGGCCTGGAAAACCATCTCCAAAGAAAATCTGCATTAAGTACAGGTTAGCTAGTGCTACTACTGGCTACATTTCCATATAGTTCTCCCAAACATACTGAATAAACACAATAAACATTTATAGCACTAAAGCTGTCTAGATACCTCTGTAGGAGAATTACTCTGCATATATACCAGCACTTTGGCTATCCTGAATGTACACTTGCTAATGAGTGCTATGTATAATTCCCACACCTTAACATTCTGATAACCTGCAGTCAGTAACTTATTTTGTTTTATTATACTAGGTCTCCATTTACCTTTTAAAATAAAATATGTATTAAAACTAATTCTCAATTAAAAATACAGCTGCAGGAAGCAGAATCCTTGTAGCAGCTAACAAAAGATAAACAGCAGTACAGTTTCAAGAGTCAGCTCTATTTTACACTGCTTAAGGATCCAACCTGACAGTGAAATCAATAGTAGGTTTTTCACTTTTGAAAGATGACAGTATCAGATCCTGTATTCTGTATCCACAGAAAATAAACAAGAATAGGAAAGGGCAGCTCTACAAAGCACCTTCCTTACAAAGTAAGAGGATACTTGTTTATATATGTAAGTTGTCTTCAACATCTTCATTAACAGCTTGGCCACAGAACTCGAGGGAATACTAAGTTTGTCAATGACACTAAATTGGGAGGAGTCGACTTTTTCGAGGGCAGAAAGACCTTGACAACTGAGAGAGTTGAGCAATCAAACCATATGAAGTTTAACAAGGGCAAGTGCTGGATTCAGCACCTGGGATGGAGAAATTCTGGTGCTATGCATGGACTACAGAATGATAGGCCAGAGAACAGTACCATGGAAAGGGACCTGGGGGACCTGGTCAATGGCAAGTTGAACATGAGTCAGCAGTGCCCTGGCAGCCAGGAGTGCCAGCCCTGGGGTGCATCAGGCACAGCATCGCCAGCCAGGCAAGGGAGGGGATTGTCCTGCTCTGCTCTGCACTGGGGTGGCCTCACCTCCAGTGCTGGGGACAGTTTGGGGTGCCACAATGTGAAAAGACCTTAAACTATTAGAGAGCATCCAAAGGAGGGCAATGAAGATGGTGAAGGGTCTGGAGGAGAAGCTGTATGAGGAACTGCTGAGGTCATTTGGTCTGTTCAGCCTAGAGGAGACTGAGGGGAGATCTCATTGCAGTCTTCAATTTCCTCACATGGGAAAGTGGAGGAGAAGAAGCTGATCACTCTCATGACCAGTGACAGGACTTGAGTAAACAGCATAAAGCCAAGTCAGGGGAGGCTTAGGTTGGATATCAGAAAAAGATTCTTCACCCAGAGGGTGATTTGGAATTGCAACAGGCTCTTCAGGGAAGTGGCCATAGCACTGTGGCTGACAAGTTCATGTAGCCACTCATGAAGAAAGAGCAAGAGGTGAACAGTGCACTTCAGAAATTCAAAGACTTGAAACTGTGTTACGAAAAAATCACAGATCTGCAGAGGAACGATAACCTTGCATCACAAAGTGGTGACCAAATACAACCCCTATATTTGTCTGCTGTCTCTTTCCATTGTATACCATTCCAATACTCCTACTACCTTGTTTCCATCCATTTATCTGCCTATTCTTAATGTTCTGAGGTTCTTTCCAAATGACAGGAACTTCTCAGTGTTGTACTCAAAGCCACCAGAATCACTTTGCCTCTAGGTGTAGCCAGAGCTCCTATCTGAATACAAGTGGAGTATTACCATAGGCCTTTAATGATTTCAAGGTTAAAATCACAGACAAAACCTACAAATCATGAAAGTGATCAGCAAATCGAGCCAGATCATCCTTTGTAAGCCAATGTGAAAATGCCACTACTTCTAAATCCTAAATCCTGAGCATGCCTGTGCCTTCTGCCTCCCAATCAGCTTTAATTTATCAGCTACACAGGCCTGTTGCATTACTTTCTTCTGTTAACAAATGCAGAATTTTTCTATCAGCATAAAAACAATTTTATGTAAAACAAATATGTAATATTTTAGCCACACAAACATATGCATACAAACATATACTACACAAACACTCACACAGACACACACTAAGGATGTTTACAACACTGGGGTATATTTTTAGCTTACTGAAAATTGTTGGTCTATGGTGAAGTTTCCCAAATTTACATACTGTTATATACAATATAAGTACATAAAACTTACTTTTACTTTTAGGAAGTCAAGCAGGAAAATACTGCTAAATTTCTAAATAGAACTGTGTGTGATTAGCAGATTGTCATTTGTTTTAATTGCTCTTTTGCAAATGGCAGTGTTCAGCAAGATCACACAAGCTCATGCTAGTAACTCAAACTGAAAATGCCACTACTCCTAAACATAATTTGTTTTTGTCTGTGGATTGATATGACAGAAATTCTACCCAGAGTGAGGGAGTATTTTTTTAGATCAACTCTTTTTAATTAAGATTCATTTTGAGGCTTTTGAATGAACATGACCAAATAGTTAAAAGGTCACAAATGTTATAAAAAAACAAACAAATGGGACTGACATAAAAGTTTGCAATGCTGAAACAAATCATATGTCTCGAAATGCATTCCCACAGAGATGTCATCTGGGTAATGATTCACTTTAGTGTTCTGTGGGCAGCTTGCAGTATCTCTATGGGCCCAGTATTTTCAGAGGTAAAAGCACAAACCCACTCATATATTACTATTAATATGCAACCTCGTAAACTGATAAAAATATACAATGAATGCTAAGTTTTGTCTTCTGCTGCAAACTAAATAAGTCATCCATTAGATGGTAATGTGGGTATTTCTGCCACTGAGTGCAAGTTCCAAAAAATAATATTTTTGAGTTGCTTTAAAAATAAATGTAATAACAATGATCATCATTACGATAATACTGCAGTGTTTAATTTATGAAAATCTACAAATCAATGTCCAAGGTGTGCTGTCACATCTGAGTTCAGTCACTTACTATCTTCCAAAAACCTACTGAGCTGAATTCTCTTTAGGAAAATGATAGTGTTTTCTATAGTTAGGAGCTGAAAACAACCAACCAAGCAACCAAACAGACAGGAAGATACAGCAGCTTGACACAGAGAGCTGATAAGAAAGAAACCTCCAGAGTCCAGGTTAAGAAAAAAAGAAAAGGACAAAATACTTTGTGAGAAGGAAAATCACAGAATCACAGAATGGTTTGGATTGGAAGGGACCTTAAAGATCACCAAGGACCACTCTCCTGTCATGGGTAGGGATACCTTTCACTAGAACAGGTTGCTCAGAAAACAAATTACAAGATATAAAATCTTAGTGTGAGCTTTGGAAAGTTGGGATATGAAGTTTTCAATAATGTTTTTTATCTTTTTCTTTTTTTAATTGTAATTTGTGAGCTGTAGAACAGTAAATCCCAGACCATGATCCAAGAACCTTTACATCAAGGTAGCCACAGTTTCTGTTGCTAGAAGTCCTAACTTCAGCTAACATATTTTTGTCAAATATCACTGGCACAGGCCAGTGATAGAAGCCAATTTTCACTCAAAATGGGTCTTAAGGGTATTTGAATAGTGTATCTATTAATCTCTTTGTACTTTCCAAGAACAAAGGTTGATGTCTCTTGTTGTGAAGACAGAAACTTTATTCCCAAATATGGCTCTGAAATTTTCTGTGATTTTAGTTTGTGGGGCTTTTTTTTTCCCTGCTTTTCTGTTCTTTCTTTCAAACTTCTGTTTCTTTTCCTTTTCAATTTAGGTAACAGAGATTTCATGTACTGATAGTTTCTCAGACTCTTTTCTTGTCCTTAGGAAGATAATAGCAGTGTTAGCTGAATCCTCTAAGGACGATATTAGCACAAATAACAAAAAAACCCAACAACAGCAACCAAAAAAACCCCTATATATGCATATGTATTTAATGGAAAAAAAAAGGTTCTTCACTCTTAAAACCCCACCTCTATGGCTGGTGACTGAGCTGATCTAAGCTTAGGGTCCTCTTCTAAAATCACATGTTGCAACACAAAATCCTCAGGTCTAGCCCATGTGCTCCTAAAGGCAGCAGATGCTTCATACTGGAATTGAGTATACTGTTGCCAGACCCTCCAACCATTAAAAACTGCTAACTTCAGCTTAAAAGGAATAAAATATTTGTGACCTTAAATGGGGCTACTCGTATCTAAATCAAAGCAAAGCTGCTCATTTGCGCTAAGTAACATAATAAATTGCATTTCCTGATAGGAAGTAGCTTTATTGAAAATGGTAGTTATTTTCTCAGAAGTTATTTCCAGGCACCTGTAATCTTAATGAGGTTTGTCCCTTTCAAAGAACAGTTGTACGTGCATGCCTGAATCCACACAACCTCTTCAGCCCAGAGTTGATAAAAGTATCTGCATGCCACAGCTCAAGCACATTAAAATTATATAACTGGTTGGTTTATTTGTTTTAATAAGATGGGGCAAATGTGAATCACAGTGTACTTCTAACCATTCATTCAAGCTGAGGATTTGATCATTTGGAGGAAGAGAAACAAAACAAAAAGAAAGGGATGGCAAACAAATGATATTGATTCATGTGATATTTGATAAGACAGCAATGGGAAGTCAAAATAAAATCAAGCATACTGTGGCAGATGGAAGAGATCTTAGTCAAGTTGTAACCCTTGTTTAAAAGAGCTTAGAGGAAACAACTTTTGTATACTCTCCATATATTTAATTCCAAATTGAGACACAAGAGATTTTATTTTCCACCGACGATGGAAGATAAAATTGGGAGTCTAACTTTTTAATCATGGGAACATAATTTATGATGAATTTCAGTCTTTTTCAGTTTGCAGAGTGTGAGACAAAAAGCCCAGCATTTGTAAAATTCAGTCATGGAATCAACTGAACATAACTTTTCATAGTATTCCTAATAAAGTGTAAAACAGTACATTTTCAGGGGAAATAATTCATCCTAGTGTCTAGAGTTAATTAGAACTCTTAGCTTTTACAACTCAATACTGAAAAGGAGAGACAGAGGGATATATTCTGAGCGGACATTGTTACTGGCACCACAAGTAGATCGTGTATTGGGGAACATGGATGGGTCCACTGTCATCTTCCATAGCAGAGTACAGGAGATGCAGGAAAGCTGGCTCAACTACTGAGGCTTTGAAATTCAAGCAATTTGTTCTTTAAAAAAAGTGCCCATCGAGTTTTTATGCAAAGATGGGTGATTTCACACTGCATGTTCATTAAACACATGCAAATATGAAGTATGTAAACATATTTGGCCAAACACCATCCCAGTTTGCCCTTTGTGTAACACCAATAAATTAGTTTCAAATTTGCATATTGTTATTAATCATACACCTTTCATTTCTCTACTTAACATTCATGTACAAATATATTTGTGTTAATACTCAGTGCAAATATTCAGGAAACTGAGATGTCCATGCGTTTCTTTTTAAACCAGCAATTTATATGTAGGAGATTTTAATTCTAATTTAAGACATAAAACTAAACCAGGGATGTATAAAAAGAGCATCTAAACACCTTGTTTCACACTTATTTTCAAATATTGAACTATCTTCTCTCAGTGATTTTACCATGTGTTTTAATCATTAATATATATTTCCATTACTCCCATGTTACTGTGGGAATAAGCTAAAGGTCAGCAATCTAGTCTTTAGTAAACTAAGAAAGTAGGGGAGACATATTCATACCTGAATTATTTAAAGATCATATACTATGCATAAAACTGGCCATTTTGAGGACTGAAAAAACTGAACTAGTAAGGTGACAAATTGTTTGAAAGAAATAGATTTTTTTAAAAAAAATCACACTGTCTTTTCTTGTTGCTTCACAAACTTAGCAACCCTTTTTCTATTTGTATAAACAGAAGAAGCCATATCCAAAAAAGGCAACAGAACTGATTACTTACAAGCACTGAACCTGAGTCACTAAGGCATTGTACTGTGTCACTTCATGTTAGTAAAAAGAAAAAAAAATTGTAATGATAAACAACAACAACAGACACAAAACAGAACAAAACCCTTTCAACTGAAGAGTCATGTGGAAAAGTTATTAAAGGATGAAGTCACAGCTAAATACAATCAGCTTGTGAGCTTCCACAGCTCATTGTGTTCAGTGCAGTTTGTATCACAGTGTGGATAATTTTGGTGCTGAACAATCTGTCCTGCATAAAACAGTTTTAAGTTCTACAAAAAGGTGTGCTTTATTTGTTACTGTATTTTCAGAAACATATAGACTTTTTTTTTTTATCAAGCAAGCAACCTTGGATCCGATAGCATAAAATTGAAAAAGAATTGAATATTGGAACGTAGTTTCTGCCTGGCACTTTCTGCCTTTGTTTGGTTTTGGGGTTTTTTTTGTTAAGTCCAGATGGAAACAGAATTTATTATTCCTCTCCTTAGTCTGATCAATCTTTCACTTCTCTCCATTTTGCCTCCTATTTTAGTGCCTTGCTCAAATGATCACTTTTTTACACTAAATATCATCATCAAAGTAATCTTAAATACAAGATATCAATCATACAGTTAAGCTTCAAACAGACTTAAAAAAAATAATTACTTTCCTTTTCTGGAAAGAAAAAGTGGTCATAAAATGAAATTGGAACAAAATATAGGAGATCAGTGTTTGTTGGCGCTTTCAGCAGTTTTTGCTGGAAACCTACAGAAAGTATCTATGCAAAAGTACATGTAAGTCAGTATTTCTTTAAAACTATCTTTCATATACACGCAAAACAGAAATGCACACAAATCCTTTCCATCACTCAGCTAGAAGCTGATACAGTAGGCAGGATACAGGTGTATACAACTATAGATCCTATAATAAAATATGAATAATAAAGATCTTTTCTGAAAAAGATTCTGAAAAAGTAACATGGGTCATGATAATTTTGCTAGTAATAGTTGTGGCCATAGTTAGTACTCTCCATCAACAAACAGTGTGATGTTAATTTCTTTCAGCAGACACAAATAATTTATGAAGATGAGTTTTTCTATGGTATTATCTTTTCTAGAGCTTTATCTCCATTACTTTTCAAAACACAAGAAAGGACTTAGATCTAATACCTACTCCTAAAAGAGCACCTCTTCTGGTTCACAGAATCAGAAACCTACCTCACCCTTTTCTCCCAGCCAGATCTTTTCTAAACAAGTAATTTGAATTTTATGTTGCCCAAGTAACTAAATGACAGACTAGTGTTTTGTTGTTTCCAGATTAAACATCACAATGAATACAAGAGCATGTAACTGAGATGCCATTTGAACTGCTGCAAAGTTTACTGGAAAATAGAGGCCACTTAAAGAAAGCTATATTAGTCTGCATACATAATTCTGGAATATGGGGAGTCCTTTCTTAATATCAATATCACATTAGCACCCCACTTTAATATACAGCCATTCTTGTTCTCTTCTCTGTGCTAAAACAGAGTAACTGCCCAATGCAAAACATGAAGAAACAGTCACATGCAGAACAAGAAGGAATGAGGCTGTAAAATAGATAGATTGCACAGCAGCAAGCTTATGGAAAATCTATTAAGGGTGCATGGAATGTCAAAATATATGTAACATAAGCTTGCTGCTTTTAGATATTTTGTATGAAAGCAAGTTTATGGCACCAAGCAGTGCCATTCAGCTCCAGAACAAGAGCCAAGGCAACAGAAACCAAACCAGAAGTCATGCCCTAGGAAATGAGCTATGAACTGAAGTCACACATAATCCTTCCAGCACACAAAAATAGACATAGGTCTTAATGAAGTTCCCAGGGTTTAGCATGAGCAGCATAACTACAAAACCGAAAATAAAATCAGCTCATGTTAATTCTGAGGAAGACTTCAAGCTGAAACATGTACATGGGGTCTAACCCAGTAGCTAGCTATGAAGCAATACTTAAGCAAAAGGGTTTTGTTCTTTTCCAGAATGAAAACTACCAGCATTATGTATTATGAGGGGACTCTGCTTCTGCAGCAAGTGCTAATGCTAGCCCAGGTAGGTTGCTTTTCAATTCAGAGTTCAAACTAGTTCCCTTAACTAATTGTAAACTTCCATCTTGAATACATCTTCATAGATGCATTTAAGTACTGCAGTGACAAGCCAATCTTCCCTATTCCCTCTCAGTAGTAACATAATTTCAGATAGGTACTTCAAAATGATTATTCTACCCTCCCAGGAAAAACTCAATTAGCCTTAGGGCCAGGTGGTTTGAATTTGGCACCACTCTGTGTCTTTGCTAGTAAAGATTCCTCAGAAAAAACAGCATGTCATGACAGACTGTGTCCTGGATGCACCCCACTACAGAAATCCCAGACCATATGGAAGCAGCATGCTTTCCCAGAGAGGACTTAACACCATGGTTCATCATCAAAAAGTAAGCAAAAGAAAAGAGAATGGCGAAATTAAACCACAGAGCAGTCTTAACCAATGACTTTGGGATCAAGTGACTACCTTGCAGCCAGAAGCAATGAGCTGTGCAAAATATCTGAAGTGTAAAATTTTCTTGCTTCAAAGTGTGATTTTTTCAAGACAGAGGGAATGAAAAATGTTACTTCCTGGTTGCTTTTACTCTTCCCCATCCATCTCCCTCCCTCTCCCCATCTCCCCCAGCTTTCCACTTAAAGTGTTTCTTGTCAATAGCAACACACTAATGGCATTGTACAAGGCATTTGCAGGACATTCCCTGGAACAATGTTTAAGATTCTGGTTACCCATTCTCAAGGTGAACTTAGACTGGAATAATTTCAGAACAGGCTACTAGTATAAGACAAGGAATACAGTCCACACTATGCACATAAAATTAATTTATTTGCTTATCAGAGAAGAGCAACTGATCATTCCTTGTATATACATTAAATAATAAGAGACAAAAACCAACTCTCTTGCAGAAACTCAGTTCTGAGTGGTCTTCCAGGATGATGGATATATTTAAATGATTTTTATGAATATATTTGTGACATGAGAGCCTGAAAATGAAGATTTTAAAGCCCATCTAGTACTACCCATAATGCTATGCTACTTTAGTAGAAAAAGAGGCAAAAACTGACTATATCCTGAATATATTTACTGAATATCTGGCCTGGTAAAATACACTTGGCTATAAAGTTAATTTTTGCTGGAAAAACTAAGAAGTCAATGGTTTTGCAAGAATGTGAAAAAAACCTAGATGGAAACCTTATAAAATGAGGATTTTTCTGCGCACTGAATGTTTAAGATCAAGCTCTGGAACTATTGCCCATTTGCAACTGGAATAAAACTGATATTTGTATGTTTTAATAGTGTGTGAGCCTTTCAATATTTTAGCATTGGGAACCAGATTTTATTGGATGGCATAGTTACTGCAGCGAAAGTGACTGTGATTGTCATAACGAATTTGATGGTAAGGTTGAAAATGGAACTGATCCCCCAGTCAGTGTACTAATTTTATGATGCTTCCAGTATTTTCAGTGAAGCCAAGGAGCCTGATCCAGCCACAGTATTTTATGTCCAGTTCAGCAATGTGCAAAGATGCTGTTCTCTCTCCAATGGCTAAGAGTATATATCTTTGAGTCAGAGCATAAAGCTAAAAATGAAAGCAAATTATTGCTGCTTTTTATTTTATGTTTGTATTAAATATAGCTTGATTACTTGAAAGGAGTTGTAGCCAGCATATTGCAGTATGAAACAATATCATGAAAAATACATGTCTTTTAATGCAATGGTTGCACCGACAGTTTGTCACAGGCAAAATCTGCAGAATCAACACATAGAAAAAATAAACAAGTCAAAACTTAAATTATCTAATACAGTATTGTATATTTTCAACAATCTATATTCTAATTTCATGCACATAAAACAGCACTGTAAATTTTCTGGTCCTGCCTTCATAACACTTTGTTTCCAAGGCCAGCTGTAGCACATTGTGATCCATACTTTCTAACATCCATGACAAAATACACTATTATGCTATTGCTGCTTTTCCTATGTGATTAGAGGCTGCATCACTTTTAAAAAATAAGGCTGACAAGAATATAATAGAAAAAAATGTTTTTACCATTACTGGTACACACTTTGTGTTTCTCAACTAGGAAAAACAAAATGACATCACATTATCATTATATATGCTGCTGTCTCCCAGGATGTCCTTCAGGTGTTATGGAACCCTACAATGAGCAAAAGCAAAATATT
Organism: Vidua chalybeata; assembly: GCF_026979565.1. NCBI lineage: Eukaryota > Metazoa > Chordata > Aves > Passeriformes > Viduidae > Vidua > Vidua chalybeata. The sequence continues at coordinate 51,348,539 of NC_071531.1, read as the reverse complement.
TCTTTTTAAAGCTAGCAGGATATTCTATAGAATATCTTATCCTCTTTACAAGCCAGCTGGCAGTTCACTGGAAGAATACTTATTACAGATATATGCTGACAGCAAATTTTAGCTTAGATAGAATGTGATGCTGGCTAAGTAGGCCTTCCACATGTGTTAATTTTAATTTCACTTCCTTTAAACTTCCTTTTCTTAGCTTTTTTTTTTAATTTCATAGGTACTTGAGATACTAATAGAGATGGGTCAAATTCTGCATCAAATCCATGAGAAAGCCAAATTCTTGAATTACACAAAGGCGAAATTGTTTTATTTTATTCTTAATCATATCAATATAAAAAACAAGCACTGCGAGAAAACACTATTTTTAGAATTACAATAGACTTAACATAGCAATTGCTTACTTTTCTGGTATACAATATGAAATTTATATGAGTATTACAGACATATTAAAATTTTGTTTATCTTAAAATAAATTATTATAAATATTTCCTATTTCTCAAGAATACAAAAATGCCTCTTTTATATTACTGCCAAAGACAGAAAGGACAAAACCTAAAATCTTTGGCCACTTTTAAATTAAGCCATCAAACCCTCAGCTAGTTAAAGCTAATATAGCTTTCTTGATGGTAAGATTATCTTTTTTCTTTTTCTTCAACTGATGAAATAGAGCAATTAAATTGGAGTGATATTTTAGGAAGATGATTGCCTTCTTAACGCTTAACACTGCACAAAGGGCCGCCTGCCTGATAAAATCTCACTACAGTTTTATTTACATTTTAAGTCTAACTGCCTTTTTGCCTCTTGAATATTTTAAGTGAATGTTGAACTTTCATTCTCCGTAACAGGATTTCTGACCCTTCAGTTATCTTAGGATTATAAAAGACAGTCCTGTACTACACCAAAATGCTGTCACTCAGCAATATACCATTTCTGATCTAATGCAGAATAATTAAAGTCAGTCTATTAATTTTTTTTTCATATGATGATTCGGGTAATGTACATTTACACAAAATTTCGGCTATCAAGTATTAGTCTGCTAAATCCCATTAAATATTTCTCCAGCTATTTCCCTCTACAAGATTTGAAACTAACTATAATTAGCTGATAGTTGTAAATTGCTGTATCCCCTCTCTTTGCCACTTTTTAATGCTTAGGACTCTGATCCATCACCAAAGAAAATATAAAAGCAGAAGTTAATAACATAACTTAACTTCTACTGTGCCTTTCATCCAAGATCCAGAATACTTTACAAATATTAATTAAGTTTCACAACACCCTTGTGTGACACCAAAGCATCGGTGCTGCTATCAAGATATCAAGATCTATTATTTCTTTCTTTATGCATAAAAACTTGGTTTCGGCTTAAGGCCTTGGTTAAAAATGCCCTGAAGCATGCCAAATGAGGTATTCCTTTGCCAATCAAGAGCAAAACATCAGATGTAAAGCATATAAGCCACCCCAACTAATGGTACAATTTTAATTCTGAAATCAATATTATCCACTCAATTGTTTGCTGAAAAATGTAAAATGGGCAAAATAGTGACACCTTAGCATATACTTCTTGTGACTGTGTCAAATGCTACATCAATTCTTTGCAATTAGACAGTCTTGGACTATAATTACAACCTTTGCTATAAAATGGATTTATTGTATGGGAAAAAAAAAACTCCATACACTACAAACAACAACAACCACCAAAGAAATTACTTTCTCACCTCCACAAACTGAATTCAGCTTTTTTGGAATACTACTGAGCTTACTAAATTTGTTTGTAGCAGTCTATACTGGGGTACTCTAATTATTTTTTATAATGGGATGAACTCTACTTTAGATATTTCTATATCTATATAGATAGAGAAATCTCTATATCTAGTGAGGGTCAAGGGTGACAAGCACAGATGTAGATACCTACATTGAAGACTTCTATGCTACATCAAGTTAACTCCAGCCCATGTCTTGTTTACAAGCATAACTACATTTAAAAGGCAAAACATTAACTTATTGTCCATTACTAATCAGTGATGATATAGTAATAAAGTTACAGTAATATAATGAAACTTTATGAGTAATATGATATTATTTTCCCTTCTAGAGTTCTGTGATACTTCCATCTACCTCCTTTTCTTGGCACCTCATCTATCTCTTTTTCTATCTCTCAATTTATGGCTATTTTTTTTTCTTATTTCAGAGTTTTCAGAATGCTTTTCTGACTTGTTTCATGCCTTGTGCCTTGGGTGGTAGCATCCAAATGAAACAATGTGGCAAAGCTTCAGTACTAGTGCAGAATTCAAATTCTCTTTTCTACATTTGAGAGTCATGCTTTATGCAACTTTCAAAACTGTTCAGAGTTATATGAAACAGAAAAGGAATTGTCAAGCTTGGATATTTTTCCAGAACTGATGCAAAATTACCCATTTCTAACATCTGAAGTGACATCAAGAAGTGACTGAAATGCAGCTGCTCTAGTGTGATTACTGTCACAACTGATGCTGGAATTCTGAGGCAAGCAAAAAGGAAAATACACAACACATGAAATGCATCACATTAACTTCAGACATCTGCACTGTACATAGCTGTATTTGAGCTGGTTTAGCAGACTCCTTTTACAATCAATGAAGAAACTTGGAAGGTGTGATTCATTTTCTTCAAAGGGAGAGATGTGTCTATTACTCTTCCTTGACTTTAACAGGAGTCCAGCCAAATAGCTCAGATAAAGACATCTACCCCACAAATGTGTGAAGTGGAACATATCCCTCCCACTGATACTGTTTGGGTATTTTATAGATAATTACATTGCCTCAGCAGCTATTCCACACCTTCAGAACACAGAGCAATATCTATACCGCCATTATGGCATCAGCAAAGTCCCACTATATCTTATCAGTTGAAAAAATTACAGGGTAATGTAGTAAAGAATATATGACTCTGTATGCCATCTTGATAGCTTAAACATCCTGTTTATTGAATTCTAAAGCACTCTTAAGGAGCACCTACTTTTTGGTCTCTACAGGCCTGGCTTTCTCAGGTTTTGCATGTCTAAAATGAATGCAAACACATCAATGTGCTTATAAACTTGTTCAAGCATTTAAGCAAATGCAGGCATATTGAAAATGAGTAAAAATCCCATTGTGCTGTTTCACTGTGCAAATATAATTTCTTGTAAATTATAAACCCCCAATCATTTCCTTATTTCAAGTATATTTTCATTATTCCAATAATGTTGTACTCATCCTTAAAGTGAAGGAAACTCCTTTTCACCTGTCTTACTAGGCACAGTTTTACCATTCTGTTTATACACTATTTTAACTATACTTTGTTCACAGACTCTATTTCCAGCAATATTAAGTAGCTGATAGATTACTTTGGGATTTTAGGTGATCCTTGTTTTAAGTAATAGCCTTCACCTTTTTCCCAAAACACCCAATCATTGTCCTTTTATACCTGTTCTTTTACAGAAATAGCTCCTAATTTCTTTTAATCTCCTTGCAGTTCTATATTCAGATTTTGCACAAAACTTCAATACTGATGATTTTTTTTTTTTTACCTGCTGCATATTCTCATTCTGCATGTCTGGCTGTTTTGGATACTGTCTCAAAGTTGCTGATCACCACAGCTACGACCATCCTTTGTAACTTACATTCATCAGTCCTACTCCAAGTTCGATCATTAAATGCCAGTTAGTAATTCACAAACTGTTTTCTTTTTTCCTCAGCTGTTAGTCTTGTAGAGTATAAACTAACCTCAGAGCGTGTACAAACTCCTGCAGTATTTTAAACTCCAGCCTATGTCTGGAGTCTCTTTTTCTGTGCATATCTGTTCTATAAAATCTCTGAGGTATCACAAGTTGACAATAATAAAAATACCAAAATGTTTACTTTGTCATCTCTATTTGTAAAATATAAAGAATAAAATTATCATCAATTAAGATAAAATTGAAGTAATTTAAAAACCCTTGAAGACTTTTGGTAGAGGGAATAGGGTTTCTCCAAATTTAAATGTTGCTGTAGTCAAAATGACACAGAATGTGCAATAATGTGTTTGTTTTTCAGATACTGTAGGTCTGAAGAGATTTTTTTGTATACTTCAATTATAAAAACATTTTAAACATACAAACTTCTGCAATTTTTATTTTAATGAAGATGAGAAGTTCATTAACGAAGATAAATATTTCATTAGATGTTAAATAAAACAAAGAGATTTTTTGGCTTCTCTCAGCACAAAATTCCTTTGAAAGATTAATTAATACATGCAAATTATGCAAATTAGACCCATGCAAATATTTTATGAAGACAATTAAGGGAACCATTAATTACTGCTTTTTTTGCTTCAGTGAGATTCATTCATTTAATTTTAATTTCACTTTAACTGTTTTGATGTATAATCTTGCAGCTAAGAACTTTATCTTTCCTAGTGGGTCACTTAAACTTATAAATTTCATCAAGTGAGCAGCAACAGAAATCTGCAAAGATATTCTCTGGGCTATGTTTAGTATCAAGAGAAATTTTTGACACAATGCACTCCTAGAAACTGCAGAACTGGAAGGGAATGTGAGCTCATTCTTGGACAAGGTTCAACTGCTGGAAAAGCAATTAATTTGCTTTGGCTGTGCTAATATAGGGGAATTAGAAAGTGTGACACAAGACAAATAGAAATAATTAGTTCTCCAAAATGATGTTCTCATTAATATGGTTTGAACAGTAGAAATAAAAAACATTATTGTGGCATGTCTGCATTCTGTCCCTAGCCACAGGAGGTAGGAAAATGCAACATACGGCATTTTTTCACCTTTGTAGTTTGTGTGGTGGTGGTATTTATTTTCATTTTTTATTGTAGGTTTAAAGAAAGGCAAATTGTGGACCTGATCCTGTTACCTAAAACCTACTGTACTTGCATAAAGCATGAGGAATCCCTACACTTCTTAATGTGAAAAGATGAAGCTATAAACATAACTGACTAGGCTTTTCACAACAATACACTCAAGTTCCTAAATTGAAACTTCTATTTCGATATCTTTCACTTAAATAATATTTTATTACATGCAATACCCAAGGTATAATGTGTTTTTTCTGCAGCTTAAGCTCCTTTAGTAAAAAGATTGCTCTTGTAAAACAGTTATGAATCCTCTTCAAATCCGATAACATAATTTCCTTTTTCCATAACATGAATATATGCACACACATTTTACAAAGTACATAGAGGGGGATTTTCACTTGCTCTCCTTAACATTTACCCCAATACAAAGCCAGTTTTCCACAAGCAGTGAAAATCACTAGCTGGCACTCTTTACAAAAACAGGCTGCTAGAAGGCTGTTAAGAACATCTGCTCACTTACACTCTATATTTCTTAGCTTGCTGCAGGATTAAAGGTAATGGAAGACTATGTGGCCCCTTAAAAATATTAACTTCTCCCTCCCCTGCAGGTTTGCCAAGTTGCAACTGAAGGCACCTCCCTTTGAAAGTTTTCCTGTCTACACACCTTTTATCTAGAATCAGATATTAAAGTGCAATGACTTGATATAAATTATTTCTTCTTTCAGTTAGGTGGAAAATCTATAGCATCTGACAGAAATAGAGATTTTTCTCTTTAAATACAAGGAGAGAAAATGTGGCCATGTGTTAACATTTTTTGAAAGCTGATTACCACAATTAACAAAATCCTTCAGTGCAACTACCACAGGGGTTTAGCAAAATTACCCAATACAATTTCTAGAACTCACACTGTAATAATTCATTACAAAAATCCTAATGTCTTTAGGGACTTTACTGATAAAGAGTTAAAATCCATGAAACCTTCCTATAGCTACCTATTGCTTAACAACATGGATATAGTATGTCCGTGTTCCTAATTTGCTAAGAATTTGTCAAATACATGGATGAATGAACATGATTCTTGTAAAATGCTGGGAAGTGCCTTCTTCCTTGACCATCAATTCTGTTGCTAGTCAGCTGATTTTCTGAAACTTTTGTTAAATGTGTCTATTAATGACTTCTATACAAACAACTATTAGAACTAGCAACTCATACTATATATGGTAGATTCTAGACTAGCATTTCCTAAAAAGCTTTTGGCATTCAAATACTGTTCACCCTTTGTTGGGATCTCATTCTCCCTCCACATTGCTAACTTCTTTCTCAGTTTGACATTTTTTGCTTCTTTCTCAACTTTCTGTTTTAATTTCTGAGGGCTACGATCTTCCTCACATTGTCACTCTCTCCATACTTTGTATCTGAGTAGTCAAATCCATAAACTGAAATTCAGTCACCATACCCATGCTGACAATTGACACGGCCCTTTGTACTCCAGGTCTGTTCCCTTCTGTCTGACATAAAACCTCAGTCTGCTTTTCTGATCCTCTGTGTGCATGTGTCGCTGCTCTGACAATCTCAGTTTGAGAAAACAGAGCTGTTAATCATTCACCCCTTCAGATTCCTCCTCATCTTCCCCACTACTACTACTCTTAGTCACTATGAACTACTCTTTTAATCTTGCCTGTCAGTAAAGTTCAAAATCAAGGTATCCTGTTTGTTTGTAACTTCTCACTCTTCATTACAATACACTGTCTAAATTTATTCTCATAAAAAGTCTCTGTCCCTCATTCTCCTATCCCACTTCCTAGCTATAAATTCATATGATGTTTCTCCTCATATCTCACCTACTAAAGTTTCTGTCTCAGTTGTATAAACAAATTTGTATGGCAAAAATATTTTCCTAGTCTGCTTCTTTGAATTGTCACTCTCTTCTAATTCCTTCACTGGCTCTTCTCTTTTAACAAGTAGAAACACAGTACTTGAAAGGTTTTACCTTACCCTTCACCTTGTGCATTACTTCTTATCAAAATGCTTCAAATTGGAGTGATACTTCCAAATAAGCATCCTCATAGTGCTGTCCACAATTAAGAAAACCCTCATGCAATACTTACAAAATGAACTCACTACAACCCTTTAGGTCTGAAGCCTGGACTTGCAGATGAGTCTGACAGAAAGACTGAGATCAGGAATGCTGCCTGAATCCATAATGTAATGAGAATACAAGTTCATGGACATATATAACTTCCAATATAAATCAAAAGCACTTGTCAGCACAGTCACTAACATCTCACAGATATCATGTCCTTCAATACTTGTGTAAAGTTTTAAGAAAAGTGACATCATTTGGTTACATTCCTTCAATAACTTTAGTTTACCTGGTCATGAATGGGACAGTAATTTCAATACTATTGTAGGAGACATAGGTAGGGATGATCACAACAAAAGATTTAATAAATACTCTTACCCCACTGCTGGCAAGATATCAGTTTACCTCTTAGAAGAAATGCATTAAAATATTTTTTCACATAAAACATTGCTGCTGCCATAACATACTTGTGGACAGATTTGCATTTGATGTCTAAGATTTAATTAAATATTACATTTTCTTTGTGTTTTTGACTGAAACGTTAAAAGGACATTGTAGTAATGCACATAGGCTTTCAGCTCCTGAAGTACAAAAAGCTCATACTGGTTTATTTTTATTTCTGTGAGTAAAAGTATAGCAGGTACTGAGCTGGTATGTACACAAGAAAGCTGAAGAAGAAAAGTTCAGTGTAACTTTGGGTTTGGAAGCTGGTAGATCCTACACTAATTAAATAAACCATTCTTCACTACTGTAGCTTCAAACCCTTGAAATGTCTTTATGCAAGGTGTTTTAACCAAACTGGTTATATTTATGTAGAAGTACCAGAATCTAGAATTTATTTCAGCTCTTTTTTACAAAAAATTAATACACAAGGTTAACTTGGTATGTGAGTAGCACTCATATGAAATCAAGTAATGATCAAATAATGCTAGGCAGCATGTGTTGTTGCATTTTCAAAGCTTTGTCTAACAAAGAAAAGACTTGAAAACACTTAGACCAGGCGCACTTTGTCATTACCCTGATATTCACAGAGGTTAGCCATCAGTCTGAGCAAATGCAGAGCAGCCACAGATGATGTGCTCCACGTATTCTGCTAGCATGGAGTTTTGGGACATAAATCCTATCACTGATATGCAAGTTGGTAAATTCCATCTAGTTTTCCATATGTCTGTACAATGAGAAAGCATGACAGAATATATAAAAGGGAGGGCAAAACATGAAGGGCAGAATAAAATCTTTAGCTCTTGCAAGATTTAGGCTCAGTCTCTGTTATACCACAGATTTCTGATATATCCATGATCAAGCTCCTTAGCCCCTCTATATATAAAGATAATTGCTTTGTTCTGCATCACAGGAGTATTTCCTGAAGTGAAGACTAAATCCATTAAAGACTGCAAAGTTGTTCAGATATTACAATGAAAAAATTTCTAGTAGATTTCCAGTTACTCCTGGCATAGCTCAAAACTATTTATCTGAGACAGCCACAAGGCTGCAAATTGGAATCAGTAGCACAAATTAAAAAGTATCTATTTACTAAAATTTATATTCATGCAAAAACATTATAATAGTTTAAGTTTCCTCTGAAAATAAATAACCAAAATTTAACAAACTATTTTTGGGTTAGCTGATTTTTGTAGATTTAAAAAATTAGTGTTTTCTCATGAATAATCTGTCCTTCTTAGTTTCTCAGAACTATTATGCACAAACACGCTTTCCTTCAGCTTGATGACTAATTTTGTTTTGTTTCAACATACTTATTTACACTAGCAGTCGAAAAGAATTATGCACTCTTAATAAATACATTCTGTTGAATGTCAGCTAAAGTCCAACTTTGCTTCTTTAGCTATTTTTTAAATATGATTACTCTTGCAAGCTTCATGGCCAAAATGAATTGCTTGTTTCAAAACAGAAAGAAAAAGAAGGCACCTATGAAAAGATTTTAATACTAAATGTACAGACAGAAGTCAAAGATTTTACAAAGAACAGAGAAAGTAGGAGAATATGCTAATACACATTAGCAAAGGTCAGGGTTGCCATATCGAGAACCATTTATCGATTTAGCCAAAGAGCTGATTTTGAGTCACACATGGTAAATGTTATCAGATCCTTTTGAAAGTCAGTCAGTTTGGGATTCTTTAGAAATAATTTTAAAACACCCACAACTTTTTGTCCCTATTTGACTTTTTCCTATCTCAGTCAAATGCTATGTTAAATACAAGCTAGTCCACAAACAACAGGGGAGCACGATCTAGAGAAATTATCTCATGAATGTTTGTGTGTAAAAATTATAGGAGTGGCATAGGCCTTCCCTTTAGAATTAAAACAGTGATAAATATATTTTTAGTCAATATATACAATAAACTATGAATTTCCATTTAATATAACCCATATAGCATGTCATATGTTCAAAGGCATTTTAAAAGAGCAAAAGGGGTTTGGTTCAACATCTGCTATGATTTCCACATCCTTTAAGGCTGCTTCCAGCTGCTGCTCCAGAAAGGCCTGGATCTTCTGGAGGCATGATGCAAATGTCTCAGATGCACTGCAGCATCTCCAATAGCACAAGTCACCTACTTGTGGACCACCAAATAACTTTTTTAATAGTGTGAGAATCTATGTTAAGATAAGAATATCTTAACTTCTCTCTGAAAACCTCATTTCAGAGTTTCAGACATTCAGGGATAAGATTAAGACTTGCTTTGGTAGATAGTTCATATGGCTTGCTTAGAAATCTTTTCTTCTTTGATGCAGGTGATGGCTGATAGCCAAAAAAGGCCACTGAATAGGATGGTGGCCATTCATATTTAATGGTTTAAGTATCATTGAATTTGAAATTCAAGATTTGAAATCTAATCTGGATTGGATGCTTCTTTTTACCTACTCAAGCTGTAGCACCTTTCAGGAAGGACATATGGATCTCCCTATCTAATAGATTTCCTTCTATGTTTGCTAAATGGATAAAGTAACTTGCTGGCTACTAGTCTATGTTACTAGTTCTCCAAAGCACCATACTTTTAGAAGAACTGAAAAATATTACTCTTATTTCTGTGTAAGACTTGTTTCCTTCATTCTTCACACAAGTCACAGGGGAAGTGCATCTATTAGAAAAATCTCAAATCATTAAATATTTGACATCCATTGATGGTGAGGTCTTAAGGATTTAATAGAAGAATGCAAAACTAACACTGAAAGATGAAATTCCTTTATATGGGTATAATACACAAACATCAGGAAATTTTAAAACTTTACAGAGTTTAAAAAACTAATGCAAAGAAACAATCCTCTTTATGACATATCTTAACATGATGTGATGTTACTTTCCAGCACTTATCTAAGATGTAGTAAAAGTGGCAGAGGGAAAAAAAATATAAGAAAGCGAAAAAGAGACAGCTGTCTACACACTTTATGGGCAAATACTGATAAACAGCTTACAGCCAGGAGATCTAGCTTCTCAGCCAGCCTCAGAACATTCAGAATTATAGTTCAGCTGTGAATGAACTAGAAATCCACTTTATTTATACTTGTTTCATGGTAGGCTATAGAAATATCAATTCACTGAAACAATGTTGTTTTAATCATTTTTTCATCCTGATTTATAAAAAAAAAATCAAGCCTTTTAGCTCTTTCTATAAAAGGAAAAATTTTATATATTTTTTAGCTGATGAGACTATGCTAGAAATATATGTTCTACCTGCCTGATCAGGTTTCAGTCACTTTCTGAGGGAGAAGATGAAGGGAAGACAGTACTTCTGGGAAACAAAAATACCTAATATGGTGCCTTGCAGGGCCCATCCTTTCCAGGTAGCAAGACAACAGGGATGACCCCAGAAGTCTATTAGGTAAGAATTCATCCATCCTATCCTTCCCTCTTTGAATAAGATGAACATGTAGGATGAATGAAAATGAAAGCCAAAACAATTCTATATAAAGCCTCTGGAACACAGTGTGGGATTTTTTTAATATTCGTATTGTCCTGAATTTTCCCACTTGACTCTGTTCATGCTTAGTCATTAATTTTACATACAGTTTTTTTAAAAGTGAACTAAAGCAGCATGTTGGAAGAAAATCTGATTGATTAACCATTCATCTGAGTAGAAAAGTCAGGAATATATTTGATTTCCATCAGGTCCATATATATACAGCTATAAAATGAGACATAAATTGCAATAGATAGCAGTTTCAAATAAAATGTGAAAAATTTTATGTAAGAGTATGTGTTGAATGAGAGAGTTGACTAAGAGTACTTTGCAACATATATATAACTGTATATTCACTCTGTGCCTTTCCTTTGCTTTTTGGGTAATAGATAACAGGATCATGTACCTTGAAGTTTAAAGGTATACCTAACAATGACCTGTGAACACTATGAAACAATTGTCTATTTATAGGTTACTGCCTGCAATCAATATCACCTTCTGTTTAAGTTAATCAGTGTTGTCTTTAATTGATTAGCTTAGGTTGAAAACCTGCCAAAGTGCTGACTCCTGGACAGGGGGATAGGGAACATACTTATTGCTGTTTGGTTTCCATACATTGTAAGATAATTTCAGTATTTATCCATGGTTAATGAAATATGAAACAAAATAAATCTTTAACGTCTGTTTCCTCATCAAGTATCCCAGTATCAACAGTAAAAGACAGATGAACTAGAAAGAGATGTTTTAAATATCTACTATAGAATCTAGGCTTAAAAGCTAAAGTATATTGGATAGTCTGTCAATCAGTAAAACAAGTGTGTTTAAAACTTGTGAGCTGATAAAGCTAGTAAGGCTTAGGGGAAATAAAATTAAATGTTTAAATTAGTGTGCATAGAGAGAGCCAAGCTCTTTCTAAAATGTATAAAAATTAAGAGAACCTATTTTCAGAGATGTATCTTCTGTAACAGTAATGAAATTCAAGGTGGTGCACACAGATTAATGTTTTTATTTATTATTATGTATATAATTTCATTGAAGTGAATAGGACTGTTCACATGAATAATAAGTGCATGACACTGACATTAATACAAGGTGTTACACAGTGAAGTCAAAAAGCAGATGAAGTTTAAGGCACTAATCAGAAGAAAAATTAAGCATTATGGGTTACTGCAAATAAGAACAGTGTTGAACCAGCAAATATTTTATGAAGACTGAACAAAAATAAAATAGAATCAGGTGGACTATCCAAAGGGAGCTAGAAAGGCAGCTCCAATAAATGTCACTGAGGGTTAGAAACTAATATTCTAACAGTGTCTCACCCTTAAGACCATCACTTGGTCTGAAAATAAATTTTCTTTTGAGCATAAGAAAGGCAAAAGAGAAGAGCAATGCAGAAAACACACTACCCTTTAGCTTCTATAATTGAACAGTGTGTGTGCATACGTTTTCACCAATGCACCAATTTGTTTGACAAACTCTGGCATGCAGAGAAAAATCAGTAATAAAACAGCAGCTATCACTCCCCCGTGGGTCACTACAATGGCTTTGCTCCATTCCGTTGTCTTTCCCACATGTTTCTGTTACCTCAAATCACTACTCTTACCTAGAGACGTGCTAGTATAACCCAAAGGAGAACAGTCACATTACAGAGACAGTCTTATGCCTACAGTTAACCAAAACTTTAGAGATTGAAATGAGTTGTCTTACTGATCTTTAGAAATCTAAAAAATGGAAAATTCAATGAAGAAACCTGAAAATCAGACAGGTAAAAAGAAAAATGCAAAATCTATCTGTCAGATTGCTGAAAATCACATTTTCACAAGACATGTTAATTCACATCGACAGACCTTCAAAGTGCTTCTTGACTCCTAAGCTGAAGAAAAGTATTTCTATTGGCAAATTAAATGGAAATTATTAGGTTTTTTCGATATGTTTTGTTTTGGGTTTGTTTTGGTTTGGTTTTTGGTTTTGTGAGTACAGAACCTTTTTATATTTCTATGGGTCTAGAATAGTCAGCTGTTTGTTTCCATAAACAGCATAGCTAAGTAGCAGATGTTTCCTTGGGCAGTTATTCAACATATCTAGAAAAAAAAAAATCCCTTTGCCTTCCAGGCTTCTGACAGCTTTGTTTCCAGCTCCTGACTTCTTTTCCCTGCTGAAATGTTCAACCTTTATAGCAGGCCTGCACAACAGGTGGGCTGTGGGTCTCTTGCAGTTTGAAAAACCATTTGTTTGGCCCTTCAGCTGCTGAGAAGCATCATGTACTGTTTGATTTGCCCAGCTGCCAAGAGGCAGCAACAAGATGTCCAGCAGAAAATGCATATCTCCTGGCTTGTCACTGATCCCTCAGAATGCGTGTGCCTCCTAGTCAGCCACCTGGTCAACCAGCAGCCACATGGCTCCAGATCGTAGACACACATTGCCTTGCAGGTCAAGGAAGTGACATATTAAGAAATATTTGGGATATTCAGTAGCAGGGGAGGAGGTGAAACAGAGGTGGAAGGAAAATGAGAAAGCAACAATAGAGGGAAAGCTGAAACACTGTTGAAATGGGTTGACAGAGAAGAAGGAATGTCACACAGGAAAATGAAAATGTATTTTCATTCTGCAAATGACCTGATACATTCATTTGAGAATTCTGGCTCTATACTAAACCCAAGCACCTTTCTGCTAAAAGTCCCATGCAATAATAAATGAGTAATAACAAATCCATAGTACTTACTAAATGGTGATAAAACCAGAATAACTGATGAGCAAGTGTCAATTGAATAAAAATGCAGAATTTACAAGTTGATACACATAGAGAGTCATTTAGCAGTTCCAAGAGTTTTAATTAGGAAAAAAGGCATGAAAAATCTTGGTAAAATGTATAAAAAGTCAGGTGCTCTCCTTAGGTTTAATCAATTAATACTTTAGAGAACATATGGCCATTGTTTTACATGGCATTATACAGATGGATGACCTCGTCTTTAGGCAGCTATGGAAGCAAATGGAATTGCTTTTGATAAAGGGGGACGTGGAAAGGAACAGACAGAAATGCAGAGATAGGAGAAGAAATGCAGAGATAGGAGATAGAAGCTCTAAGAGAAAGATGCAATTCTTGAAAGGACTCTAAAGATAAAAGAAATTTACTTAGCATTGGTCATCACAGTCAATACCATACAGAAAATAAATCAAAAGACTAAAGAGAAGACATCTTAGTTAAATGTGTTGCAAAGAATAGTGATGTCCCTGGAAAAGAAATACATGTTCTGCCATTTGAGAATATTGAAAACTATTTTAAAAAAATCATTAGCTAGTTTGAGAGTAGCCGTGCACTGGAAAATGTACTCTATGATCAGCAGCCATAGTGATCTTCTCTAAGTCTACAAACATGAACTCATAAAAACACTCAAGATTTACAGAAATTAGGACAAGTCTGATGTGATCAGAATTGGAAATAAAGACAGAAAATGTGACTGGGGGATTGACTGAGACTGGCTAAATACATAGATAGAAACACAGAAATCAGGGAACTGGAAAACTCTATGAAATAAAGTACTAAAAATGATTGGCTGACAATAACTGAGACTGAAGTTGGGGGACTGAATTATTTACATTAATAGACAAGAACACAACCCAGTGGTTGAGAAGACAAGGAAAGAGGAGAGACAGAACTCAGATAGGGCAAGAAAGTCAAGCAAAGTCATAGAATGTTATGAGTCAGTGTCGAGACACCTGGATCTTGATTAACAAGGATATTAGGCAAAAGAAGTCTAAACTTTTGGTGCTGGAATTATGACTGGATATAAAAAGAAACTTGCCTTGAAAGGTGGGAGGAAAAGTGAATCAAGAAAGACATTCAAAAATTTGGAAGTTGTTATTAACGTTGATAGAAAACCCAGAAATGAGGGAGAGCCAAGAAAAAGAAAGCTTGACGGAGACACTGTTAGAGGTGATACAGGTTGCAAGAAAAATGAAAGGAAGATTCTGTGCCCAAGAGCACAAAATATTTCCCAAGATTGTCTTTATCTCAGGAAGTATCTGTAAAACTGCCATAGCAAAATGGTCATTTCTTCGGCCACACTGCTCATATTATGGTATTACAGTTTATCAGTTGCTTGGTTAGCTTTATCACTGTGAATCTTAAAATTCAGTTCTCTATGGTTTTCAGATGTTGTGTCACAGTGAAACTTCTAACTTTGTAGTTTACTTGTTAAGAAGAAAACTCTAGGAGATGGTTACCTAGTACCTTAGTGAAGCAAAGCCCTCAGCTGTCAGGAAATGCCAAAATTAAGATTTAATATATGAAAGAAATTTAGATGATAATTTACAACTATTCTGTAAAGCATGATGTCTAATTATGGAAATATTATACATAAATGAAGTATTGTATAAAACATTACAAGACACACTGACCACTGAAGATGAAGAAAATATTGGATAGATATCCCTTTATTCATCTATATTTTTGTCCCCTGCACTGAATGAGACAAGGTACTGTGAAAAATACAGTATCTAATCACATAATTAAAGATTGTATCATGACACATACACAAAGACACTTGAACAAAGGTGCGGAAGACAACCTTAATTCTACCATTTCCGAATTTTGGAATGTTTGACTTCACAGCCTTGATAATGGCCTTTTCCAATAAAACTTTTGATCTCATAAAAAATATCATCACATATTTCCACACACTTTTTGTCCAAGATTTATATATCAGAAATAGAACTATGTGCAGTAGCTTCACAGAACCGCCAGAAGATCCTTTTCACTGTGGAAGTCCTTCAGATACCTATCTTTCAAACACAAATATAACAAGCAAGAATCAAGGACTATCAGTTGCTGAGATTATTACATGGATTTTGCTTGTTGAAAAATAGATTAAACAAATTTCAAACCAATGCAGAAACAATTTTCAGGTTTCAGGGCAAAAGACTAAAGCTGTATATAAGCAATTTTTATTAATGTGGAGGGCAACTGCATGGCAGCTTTCCCCTAATGTTTGGGCAGCAAAATGCGCACTTGCAATATGTGAATTTAAATCATAATTTCCTTCTTGTTCAGTAGCCTGCAAAGGAACTTCATACAGGACCAGTGTACCAAGTTGGTTTTATTTTCTTTCACTGTTCCTGGATCTGTTCAACATCCCTATTTCCTGCCTTGTCCTTTCTAGGAGGGCAAAAAGACATACAGCCCTCACAGAAGGTTTTGTGAGAGCATGGTAGCTGAGTGGGTCTTTTTCTTACACCAGGAAGGTATAAACTGAAACCACTTAGCATTATACTTAACTGAATTATTAATGTGAGCCTAGAGAAGAGGTGGAGAACCAAAGAAAGGGAAGATGTCAGTGGGAAAGGGCTTAGAAAGGGTAAGTTCATTTTGCTAAGGGACAGAGCAAGTACACAACAAACACATCTGGAGAAAGGCTGATAATGTGCTAGAAGAAAAAAATAATACTTGCAGCAGAGTAAGGAACTGAGGTGTGAAAATGTCCAATGGACAAGGAGAATAAATTTTCTGCTAGAGGAAAATGCATAGCTGAGGAAAAAGCTGATTGAGAGTGAGCAGGATGAAAGAACTTTGAGAACACAGAAAATGCAAAGGACTTCTTGCAACAAAAACAAACATTTGGGGTAAAAAAACAGATAGACCTGAGAAGTCAGGGAACTGAACAGGGTAAGAAGACTTAGAGCTGATTTCAGGAGCAGCTGGAATGACAGCATACAGAAGTTGAAAATTATTTGGAAGAAAGCAAAAAAAGTACAAGCTGAGGCAATTGCTAGTAAATTTGGAATAAATGGAAAAGACAAAAAAATAGCAACATGAAAGAGAGAAAATTTGATTAATCTTCCTCTTCTTACCAGGATAGCTTTTGGACCATAGCACAAAACCATTTCTGAGCAATTTGGCAAAAGGAACACATGACAGAAACATGACAAGGAAAGAATGGCCAATGGTGACGATGGTGCAGAACTAGAACACTTTTAGAGGATTTTAGATAAAGTGTGTGATTGGTATTTAAATAGAATGAAAATGAATGCACAGGACTTGGGAGGGAAACTACTGGGAGATAGAAAATTGAGAATGTGGGATATGTAGAGGAAAAGAAAACATAATAATGTAGGCAGGCAAATACATGGTAAGTAACTAGATGGAGAAGAAAATTCAATGGAAATAAGAAAGTAAAAGCGGCAGTAAATGTCATTGTTCTAGTGCTTAGTAAGAGGTCTGTTAACAAAACAGTATATAAAAGTCAAACATTATCTTTGTATGGTACCTTTTTGTGTGGGATGAGGGGGTCTTGGGAAACCGGATTGGGAGCTAGGCATAGGCATCTAGTGAACCTACAATATGTATGGAGAAGAGGATAATCTGCTTTATTATTATTTAAAACAGAAGCAAAGAAAACATTTAAAACCAGTGTCTTCACCAGTTCCTAACAGCTTAGTATATCTTTCTATCACTCAAAAAATACGTAAGTACATGTGAGACCCAAATTTGAATTATTTATTATGATTATTTGTTAACATTTTATGGAAATTGCAGCAAACTGTTATCTACTCAGTATTTAAAAAACTCAAACACAACCCTAAAATACCCTGCATTGCTTCTTTTTATGGTCTTGTATTCAAATTCCTTTTCATTATTGATCCCATTTTACAAAAGACTTTACATGCACTAAAAGTGAATCTAAATGAGTGCTACATGACGAAAAAATAGAACAGAACATACCCCCTTATTGACAAATGCAATTATCTTCTGTGCTTAAATTAGTTCTATTCCTTACTCTTCAAAGTGATACTTAAAAATAGCAACATTAGGTATAACTTCAAGTTGACAAGTATTCAATTATTTATAATAAATAGTAAACAAAATCTTTAGTTTTAATTATGATTTTCTTGCAAAATTTTTTCTTAAATGCTGAAATTACACTTTGTATTTCAATTATATCACTTCCCTACAGAACACTGAAGCTTTCCTACCTTTGTTTGCTTAGTTATAGAACTACATAGCACGCTCAACACAGTAAATTGAAAAATGATTGTGGATAAAAAGACTATTACCCCAGGCATGCTTAGATACTGAGACACAGATATATTTTTGAGAGGAATAAGAAAGTATTTCCCTAGTAAATATTTTTTCCCCAGAACCTGAAAGATGCCAGAGGTGGTATTATATTTTTAATTATGGAACATACTGTATATAGAATATAATAAATATTTGTATATGATATTTTTCTATAGTGCATACCAAAGTATACAAAATATCATTTACAAATAAAATATAAGGACACAATTGAAATTTTGTATAATTGTGACAATATAGTCTTTGTTGCCCCAAACAAAATCCAAGAAAGTACTGGAAAATATTTCAGCCACTGGAAAGCTTTTGTAGAGTTTTGCAGATAAAGGGCCCCATCTGTACTGAGCATGCTTTATTCCAGTGCTTCAGGAATTAAGTGGTTCTTTCCCTGCAATTCTTTCTCCCCACTCCTGCTTACAATTGTTGTGCTAAATACTGAAATCGGAACATAATGCTCTCAGTGCTTCCCTCCCTGATATCCAGGCAGGTACATGAAAAGAAACAGAAATGTACTGAAACCAGTAGGGAATATGAGCCTGACCAGAGAATGTCAATGCAGCTCTTGAAACGACTGGGTAAGGGGAGGAGGCAACAGGAAGGGTCAGATAGAGCCAGGGGGTCACGGAGAGAGAAAGAGCTTGTAATAAAGGAAATAATTAGGGTGGCATGAAACTAAGTTCAGAAGAGAATGATGGGAGAATGTGAAGTTGGGGGAAAAAGAAGAGCAATGTAATGTAGAGCAAGGAAACGTGTTAGGTTAGCAATTGACAAAAGGTGGGATTGGAGGAAGAAGGACCTGGGACAGATACACAGGGATACATAGCAAGGGGGACACAGAGAAAAGGGAGTTTATGGTGAAAGGAAGTCCTCCTTCCAATATTGGAAATGAACACAAAAGTCCTGACATTTGGCATGACTTGCCTGCTACTAACTGTTTCTTAAACTATTTCTGAAGTCTGTCACCCTATAATGACTGATTAACATTGACAATATGTTCCTACACTTACATTTGTGTTGTAGGGTTGCATATTGGAATAGATCTGAAAGTTCTGAACACCTGTATGATGATTGAGCTGAATACATTAAACTGAAAGACATGAAAACTGTTATTTCTTGCTTCTTCTCTCCTTATTCTTAAAACCCCTCTGCTTTAGTTATATATTGAGAGTGCAAAGTATATACTGGAAATGTCAGAATTAAGGTTGCCTTTGCAATATGATTCAATATCACAGTCAGAAAATATCATGGTCCAGTCTTGAACTAAACAATAATCTGTGGATTTAAATTTTGTTTCTAATGTGTATCACCTGGGACAGATGAATCAAGGAAAAGTCATTACTGAGAATGTCTCCCGTAAATCCTTTATTTCACTTATTGCAAAAATGGAAATATATGAAATGAGCAGAGGATAGCTGAGAAAGAATGCACAATCATTGTTCAAAAGCTGAAGTGTTATTCCTGTAAAGTTTGGGATAAATCCTTTAGAATACATGCTTTCAAATTTGTGTTGCTCATATTATAAATATCTAACTTTACATTTCAGCCTATGAGCAAGACTCAGTTCAACAGGAACAGTGATTTGATTACACCTGCATGCTTCTGCCAAAAATGCAAATTATCCTGAAAAATTAGGTCCTTGATACTTGACAGTTAAGCAATACGTCATCTTAATCTGTATTTGACTCTTCTTCCCAGCTATGAAATTGGAATACTCCAATTTCACTTCCTTGTACGAATGCTCTGAAGATGGAGCAATTAATGTTTGCAATGAGTACAAGTACTGCAGTGACTGGTGCTGCAGTATGGCCTCCCAAGAAATTAGAAGTCTGTTTTAGCATCAAGAGAAGTAGCAAAATGTCTGGATTATAACAAAATGAAACAGTGGCTGAGTTCTTACCAAATTAATTATATCAAATGGTGCTTTGAATAATGTGCATGTTATATGGGAAGGAAGGCAGGATTCTGGCATAACCGACCCCATAACATGTATTCACTTCCCAGGCAACATTTAATCTGGCATATTCCAACTTCTGTGTTATTGACTTTGCAGACATAATTTGCTTTAAATGTCTCAGTTTATATATGCGTCTCTGCTTTTCATAAGAACTTATTGCATCTTTGATATTTGTTTATATGTTCAATCTGTTAAAAGCTTCTTGACTTTTTTTATTTTGTTGTTACAGCCTCCTTGTGGCACACCAGTAACAACTCCTTGGAAGTTAGGAAATGCGATTAAATAACACACAGAAGATGTCAAATGATATTGTTAGGATGATTGACTTCAAAATGCAAAATAAAGGCAATTGAGTGTGATTACTGGAGCTAATCCTTTTAGGCTTGCCTCTGAAAAATGCACCTTCATTTACCATTGAAAACAATTGCTATTTTTATTGCTTAATATTCATGTAGGTAGATTTAGCTTGCTGATAAGAAAGGAAATTATAATATAAATACTATCTTCAAAATTTGCTCTTTACTAATATCTTGATGTTTGCAATGTATATACACATTTAGATTCACAGGGGAAGTAATATGGTTCTCTTTAGTATTTAATGTATAAATTTATTCAGCAGATTTGTTTTATTAAAATGTAAATAATGGGATGTGGTAAATGAAAAATCCAAGATGGGAATAAACAGCTTATTTATTGTTAATGCTCAGAGTAGCTTATTGAAACAACATCTTTCAGTAACTGCCACTGACTATTAGCTATGAAATTCTCATCATGCCTTGAATGTTACCCATTAGGTTTAGACATTTGTACAGTTAAAAGGCTCAAGATGTTTCAAACACACCTTTAAAAACATTATTAACTCAAATCAAGCTACACATATTAAAAAAAACCTGCATTCAGTATGTCTGAGATTCAAACCAATACTGCTTCAAATTAATTATTCTTCTTTAATTGCTCTGTATAAACAGAAATGACCTATTAATTTAAAGAAAATCTATCAGCACAGAATGTATTCTCTCTTACAAACAACCAAGATGAACTTGACCTTGTTTGAACTTGTTTTGATGTGGCCCAGATGGTAGGCTACATGCTTGAATAGCAGTCTAAAGCTGAGGAAAAACTCATACAGCAAGATCTAGATTTATAGCCTTTTGCAAATTCCTACCTTGTATTGTCCTTTCAGCATCTGTTCTGCCCCCACTGCGGTCAGCTTCTATCTCTGGGGTCAGAGAGTCTAGAAAGATAGAAAGGTAAGACTGACACATATTTCATTTGATTCTTATAGCCGTTTTTACAACCTGTTACTCCAATGCTGAATTACAATACAATCAACCTTTGTCAGTTTTTTTAATGTTGAACAATGACTGGAGGCCAGGACAATTTTTTGTTAGACTGGGAAGATTAATGAGCAATAGATTTTTCAAGCATAAAGGGGAGGAGAAAAAAAGGAAGAAAAAAAAATTGACTTCTCAAACTAATAATATAAAATTGTCCTAGTTTGAACATTGTCTCCAGTGAGTTTATTTGCACATACTATATAAAGTAACAAAGCAATAAAGATAGAGGTATCATTTGAATGAAGAAAAAAAAAGAGATTTTCCTTTTTTCCCTTTCCATCATGCTATAAATTTTCAATATAAAAAAATTCTTTTGGCACTTAAATTGAAAGTTAATGGCATAGAGGCAAAAATTAGCTTCTTACCATTTAGGACCCTGAGACTATCTGTTGAAGCTGCCTGTTTCAGTGTTTGCTCTGCTTGCTCTCGTCGTTTAGTCTCAAATTCAAGTGCTTCCTGCAATTTCCTCTTTGCCTTCTTTTCCTTCTTTAGCCTTTTCTGAATTATTGCTGTGAAAGGAAAATAACATCAGTGCACTCCACTTTGGATCTGAAACTTGGCTGCATGATGACCTAAGTGCTTCTTGAGAAACACTATAACTGAGATTTTCATATAAACCAATGAATTACACAATAACCAGTTACATTACTTGGAATTTGTTGGAATCACCCTGGAATATTCTAAATGCTACTGTTCTAAATGACAGTATTGAAAACTATATGTGGTATCAAGCAATGACTGTGAATTTTCAAATCAGAAAACCTTGAAAATCAGCAATGGAATGTACTTTTTGAACCATCTGACATAGGTAAACCCATGTCTCTGGAGGTGAGGGGGTTTTTAGAATTAATTTCACCATTTTTATTTCTCATAGCACAGTTAATAGACACATGGTGATGGAGTTCTTGCCTCCCTGCAGCTTCTCTTGCATAAGAGGGGGATCCATCTGCCTGTGTCCTGGGCACTCCCACCCTGCTCTGGTCCTCATTTCTTGGGGAAAGGCCCTGAGACTTCTAACTCGCCTCCAAGCTCTGCTCCCTGCAAGCCATCTGACCTCTTGGTTCCTGGTCTCTTCTCCATATTTATTTCTTTTCCACATTTCCATTGTGTCTTTTCCTTTTCTCTTTCTTGCTTTCTGTTGGTGCCTGTGCCATCAGCCATCTAACCTTGAAGAACTCACAGCAAATCCTTTATGGTGCTGGATCCTCCAGTCAAGTAAATATTAATATACGTTGTCAAATGTGAGGGAAAATGTTAGTAAAGAAATGAGTATTTTGAAGTTAAATATAGAAAGTCCTTATGTAGGAAAAATGTTTTCCTTTAATTTCTTCAGCTTAAATTCTTTAGGAAAAGGGTGGCAAGTCCAGTATGGGACTTCATCACAATTTTCTTTTCTATGTTACCAGTGATTTACAACCACAAAGGTAAGACTTGCAGGATCCCTAACTAAAGGAACATATTACAAATTATGCTCCTGATGGAAAAGGGTAAAGTCAATCAATTTTTCTTCTCCATTAAAACCAAAGTGGACCTCTGAAGCAATCATGTAAAGTTGTAAAGCACAGCATTATCTCCCACACTACGCCCCAACCATTCTTATATAGCACATTTAGGGTTTTCATGGATGCGCATGTAAAAAGCTTTTTGTCCTAAGATCTTTATACATAATCTTTTCCTGAAGATTCTGTTATTTTGACACTAACTAAAAAACTATCACTAAAGAATTCACACCAAAAGAACTATCCTTACCAAACCCAGATACTAGGAACTGTTAGGTTTGCATGTCAAGATCTATCTAGCCTGTATCTTACTGCAAAATAACCTCTGGTATATGCCTAGGAATGAATGGTGGAAAGTACAAAAAATACTTTCACCAGTTCATGCTCCCCAGGGACAGTAGACTGTGATGGTGGTATGATTCACAAAATGCAAATAATGAAACTTTTAAAGGGAACTGTCATTGTTATTACTCTTTAATTCATATGCTAAGAAGAACCACCTTTTAGATGATCTTGTATATTTTGTGCTGCTATACAGAACTGTTCAGGCACAAAATTAACATAGGCACATATCCTGTAGTCAGAATAACTGCATAATTTACATCCGAGACTTTGGAATTTTGGTTCTTTCTCATTTTGTGCAATGCCAACTATTTTACAGGCTAATTAGCTCATACTATCAAAGAACATCTACCATCTATACAAAGGCTAAACTAAATACATTTTGAATCATTGCAAGGTTTTAATGTTTTCATTATAAGTACTTTGAAAGTGATTGCAATAAATGAGAAGGAAACATATGTTGCTTTCTGAATTAAAATGTCATCATGGCTGACACATTGTAGATGTGACTACAGCAGTCAGAGACAGAATTAGCAAATCCTTACTGCGTAGCTGCTCACAGAAGAGATATTATCCTACTTTCACCAGTTGATGAGACACATCCTACAGCCTTAGGAATTGCTAATTGGAAAATTTAAAAAGAAGGAAGGAAACAGTACAGAAAATAAGCAGCTCTGTAGAACATACAGTAGGAGCCGTGAATCCAACACTCCATAAAAAAAGGCAAAAATACTCATCTATAGCCACTAAAGAGAATTATATTTGACTTGTATTAACAAGATGAGCAAAAGATAGGTAGATGTTGCCTAATGCTGAAGGTCCCCTCCACATGAAGGGTTTGACCTGTATGTGACACAGTGGCTTGTGTTTCTATGGTGTAGCTTTTAAGTGCTTTTCAGCATTTTCACATGGTATCTCTTCACTTAGCAGGGAAGCTGGTACATTTCTCCCTTCTTGCTTGTGCTTCCATTAAGACATGTGAAACTTTAGAACATGACACTTGCTGTCTGAAAAACTAATAGTAGGCAAAGGCTCCTATGCGTTTTTCTGCCTTTAATTGAAGAATAAATTTTCACAATAATTACAAACTGGCCTTATTTTTTCTCTCTTACTTCGATCTGTTTATTTGAAAGAATAATCCATACTTTTCTTTCTTTTATACAAAAGAAATAGCAGAGATAGTCATCCTCATTATATTTGCTTTGCTGCATACGACCATTAACTGTTCAAATCCATTCCTCTTTGGTCTGACTGTTTCCCCAGTGCAAGATCATCATTAGAGGGATGCATATACAAGAGCAGGTAATGCATCATGCTGAAAATAATATTGCCAATTATTTCAGTAAACTGAACACAATGAGAGACTATCCCATGTTTTTTTTTCTGACATACAACTTTGAGTGAAATTAATTTTGCTTAATTTTATCTTTTCAAAACATATGTGTCTAGCATAGCTTTGTCAACCATGTGACCTCTAGAGTTAAAGGGAAGAGAAAGAAATCTTCACAGTGCAATTGACCCCACCTACCTATATATATAACAGGCTATACAAGTTTCTTTTTTTATTGTCCAGAAAGAGAATTTCTATTCATTAAATGAGATGCTTAATTTGTAGATGGCAAAACTAAAGAACAGATGGGCTCCCCCTCAAACCTTTTCTGTTTTGCATGTGATTGTACAACTCTAAAAAGGAACATATATTTGAGCAGTTGTGAGAAAGTTGTGAAGACAAATTACTTTACTCTTTTACCAAATTAATTTAAAAGTATAAGTGATATAATTGTATTGAGCAGAATGGACAGTTGGGGACAAAGGGATGACTCACTGCGCAGGCGTGATAATTGTTAACAGCAATTGTCTTTCAAAATATATTTTCGTAAGTTAAAGAAAGGGTAATTAATGATGTGATAGTCCTAACCTGTAATGGGTCAAGGCATGAAACAGGATTACATTGTGTACTTACTGCTAGCATGTTAGTTTAAAGCATAATGACATTGGCTGTGAATCCAGTTGTTCTTGGGATTCTCTGTTTAGGTGGTTACCAGAAAATTAAACTGGACAAGAAGAGACTTGTAACTCTAGCTCTGCAAAAATACACATCTGACTTGTCATGGTCTGAGTTAAACAGCAAGGGAGTTCCAGAGGTTAACTGTCCTTGCAAATTAATCAGGCACTATTAAAGGGTGAGACATACAGAGACAGAGAAATGAATACATAAAAATAGGTAGAAACATGCTTGTAATATAAATAGTTAGTGTAAATCACTCCAAACTGTCTCACCTTCACTATCAATGCAAGTATTTAAAAATCTCTAACATGTACAGGCTTTACAGCAGGCTGATGGTAATGCTACAAATGCTACTAATGCTTCTGCTTCATCAAGAACAACTTTCACTGTTACTTCTACAAACACATATTTTATCTACCATGCATTATAAAGAGCTCATATATTACCATTATATTTATTACATACAGTTTGCCTAAATATGCATTATAAGAACAGAACAGAATTCCTAAAAACTTGCAGATTCTTAAATTTGATACAAATTGTATTAAGTAGCTATCCATTTTCCTAATGATCACAACCTACAAAGGTCTGTTACAGCTTATAGGGTATTTATAATTGCTTTTGTATTGCTGATATAAAAATATTCATGAAAAATGTTGAGAAAAGGGAGGGTCCTTCCTCCAAGTCTTATGAAGACCTTATACAAAATTAGGCAGGTTATAAAACATCCTTCATTGCAGTCAGATGAGACCTAAGATGATTTAAGAGAGGTAAAATTTTGATAAAACACAGGTGTTTGATAGAAAATCGTTTCCTAAGGAAATAAATAACAAGGTGTTTATGTGTACTTAATCAAGGTACCTCTGTTCTTTTGCTCCACAGCCAACTGTTTTTCAAGTGTTTCCCTCAGTTCTCGTTCCCTGAAGAGTTCCATCTTCAACTCCGTTTTTTCCAGTTGGACCTGCTTCTCTTGAGCTCGGGCATTGTCTATAGCAACCTTTAGTAGACCCTGTTCAGAGATAAAGTTGGATATTTGGAGAATGTTAGAATAGCTGACATAATAACTAACTACTGCTATTTTTCCCTGATAGTGATGAGATATTTTAGAAATAAAAAAAAAAACTGTCACAGGATCGAAATTACCTGTTATCAACAGCATTTTTTAACTGGAATTAACTTTTTAACAGGTGAACAAAAAACTGTAAAAAGATGGAAGTCAGCTTTTCTTAGAAAATGCAAACTCACTTCTGACTGTGCATATAACTCATGTGAAAAACATACAGGAATAGGTTTACTCCTCTTAAGAAAAATTGGCAATCTCACAGTCACATCATACACAGAATTCCATCTCTAGTCCGACTCAAGCCAATGGAAATTAGCTAAAGGAGAAAGGCTCTTTTAAAGTCTTGCCTTCTTGCTCCTCATCCTTGTTAATTACTATAAATTTCAAATATTTACATATATCATTACTGTTCCACAGGTTATAAGTATATTGGGATAGCACGGAAAAGACAGTCACAAAGCAGGAAGACATCTCTGTTTTAATAAGTCTGTTCCTTGATTTGTAGGATTATTATCTCACAGCAGGAAAAACAAAACACAATCGTCTCTTGATTTCTTGACCTGAGATAGTGGATACAAACTCTACCTTTCTTTCTGTTGTTAGTGTATCAGGAAATAAAAATTCAGATTATTTTAAGCTTCCTTTGAGAATTCCAATTTCAAAATTCCTTCTTCTTTTGCAAAGAAATCAGATGATCCTGGCACAGCTAACAGTGTATTATTAATGATATTAACTAGATAGTTAGGACACTGAGACAGGTCATCAAAATATAAGGAGAAATGGAATTGAAATAAATGAACATGCAAATATCCTTTTCCCTTTCCCAAAAGCCTGGCCATCAGGCTCTTGGGTCTACTCTCAAATCTCTCCTACTGAAGCTAGCATAATAAAGTAGATAATTAAGCATGGATATTCATACATGAACCTCCATGGATATGAAACTAACTCTCCTATATCCTAGGCAAGACTCCTGATAACTTATCTCTAGAGACAATTTGACCCAACAGAGATTTAATCACTGATATGAAGCAAAACAATGCCAACTAAAGACAGACCACTACTCCCCAATGGTTTTGCTATGGAAACATTCAGCTAACAGATACAAGGCTCACACTCAAGACCTGACTTGAGCACTACAGACATAAAGTCATGATGACTCTCTCCCAGACAAGCTCCCTCACCCCTCAGCCAAGCTTCCTAAATTGGATTCTGGGTTGCATGTTTTTTCAATTTTTTTTTTTTTTATTTCAAATATCTCCCAAAGAAGAATGGAAAAATAAGCAAGTATAATGATATTTGAGAAATAGAAAAAGTATTTTTGTGAGTGTTTTGTGAGTCTGCACATTTATCTCACTAGTCTTCCCAGTATCAATGATTGGTGTGAAATTTTTGTCCTTCAAACTCCTCTTTTAATTCTGTTTTCAGAGCCTGTTATTTTCAGTACTCCTCATCCTTCTTCTTAAATCGTTGCCTCAAATCCTGTCATGTTCAGAGCTTAATACTCTGCAGCTCTGTTACACTTCAATCTATTGAAGTCCAAAGAAGCTAGAAGAACTCAACACCTTCTGACTACAAGGCCCAGGTGGTCAGCACAATGGTATACACTAAATGAGAACAGAACCATGTTTGGAAATATGGTAACAATGGTAACACAACAAATGTCCTCACAAATATGTTTAAAGTTTTAGCAGTTTTCTTGCTGCTGTAAAATAGTTAAATCACAAAGGTCTTTTGGGTTGAATGTTAAACATGAATAATCATTAGAGAAAAATATAGAAATCTACCTATAAAGCTCTAAGTACATATGTAAAGCAAAATACAATTTGAAATATTTGTAAAGTGTTTACAATCTATTTTTCAGAAGTTAATATTGAATTCTGTTCCTTTTCCATGGCCATATTTTCCTATGTTTGGTTCATTTGAATTAGTAAGAAACTGAAGCAGGAGTTGTTTATCAATACCTGTTTCTGCCTTATGTATAAACTCTACAGTGTTTTAATCTCCTCCTATTCCTCACTTACTGGAACAGGTGATTCATCCACATCATAAATAAACCAGATGAAGAGAAATTACATGAAAAGTGTTTGTTGATGAAAAGTGTATTGTCTAGTAAGTTTAAAGCTGCAAACACTGTCTTCCCAAATTCTTAAAATCCATCTGGTTTAACAATAAAATCAAGTCACTGAAGCAACTGCCATCTTTACTCAAATCGACTACATTCATGTACATGTTTCTTCTTCATCAGGAACAAACAATTAGTAACAAATGAAAGAGATCATTACATCAAGTGCCCTTTTAGATCACCCCAATTAAAACTTTAGTTTAGCGGTATTTTAATTCTAAGATACCAAATTCTAATTTTCTGCTCTGATTGCTCTTGTTGACTTATCTTTGAAAGATGAACTCTCAGTGCAAAGCCTAGAGATTATTTAGCAAGATGCCAATGTTGGCATCACTTAATGTGTTGATTGGTTGTATTATCAGTAGCAGTTTAAAATAAATTACTATTAAACTATTATTGTCCTTGGCTGCGAAAACACAATATTTTGGTGTTCTTTAAATATGAAACAATCATTATGAATAAACATGGAGAATAACACTAGAGTGTAACACTGATGTGTGTAATTTTATATTAAGACTTGCTGCAAAGTATGAAGCTGCTAAAAGAATATTACATTTTCTATTGAGTTTCTGCACCACACTTCCTCCCCCAGCATTTCGTTTTTTTTGTACTTGCTAACATAGCTAATGGTAATACATTACCTATTGCTGCTGATTATGTCTGAAAAATATTAGCTTTTTGGAGCCAAGATTCACTAGGGACTACTTATAAGCTACACAAAATTAAGTTTCATTTTTAGAAGTTAAATTGGTGCACATCAGTAGGCATCCAGAGTGAAAAAAAATCTGCACTAGAGCCAAACTGATGCATATCAGAAGTGCTGTTGCTGCCAATGACAGCACTAAAGCAAAAATACTGAAAACATTCAATATCTCCCTTTATCCAGTGCAGAAGGGGATGAGAAAAACTAAAAAAGTACAACATCTAAAAAATCATCAGTGCCCCCTGGAACAGGAATAGCAATTTCAGAGTTGCATGAAATTCTATTAATTCTCCCAGTGGATCAGCTGTAGAAGATTATACAAAATGCAGTATGTCCAACTTGTATGTGCTATGGCTAATCCTCTGACCTGATATTAAATCAATATGCTGCCAATGACAATGGGAAATGCAGTGCAACATGGGACATTAACAAAAAGAGAATATTTCTCTTTAGGAAAGGTCAGATGTTATTGAGGCTGGATAATGATAATTGCACTGAACATGCTCAGGTTCCAGATTTGTTTTTAATACAGTATGGCTCTATGGAGCCTGGCTTTAAGCATGGCAGACCATTCTTCTTGGGGTCTCTCTTAATTTTTATTTCAATGTAATGTCAAAAATGGACATTTTAGATCATTCTGATTTGTTTCTCTTACTGCACTTGTTTTAGTGTTTTCACTGACAAACACTTTAGAACTGTCCCAAACAGAATGCTAAGCAGATATATGAGTTTTTTCTCATTTTCTGATCTGAGAACAGCATCATATAAAGGCAGCCTCATGATCCTACAGAAACTAAGCATCAAACCTCAACTCAGTCTTAAAACCAGTATTACTCATCACTATTTTTAAATTATGCAAATAATGTGTTGCCTACTTTGAAAGGGGTGGAGGGGAAAGTGTATAGAAGCTCCTTCTCTTTTTAGCTGCATCTATAAGTATGTGTTCCACCTAACAGAATTTAGTTGGCTACATGTTTGTATGTGACATTAAAATGACCTTGACTGTTAGTTTGACAGTCTATCTAGAAGATCATATCCTCTTTCCAACCATTGCCCACATTGAGTGAAAAAGGGAAACTAGAAGATCAGGGCATGCACATTAGGAAGTTTTCCTATTCAAAATTCCTGGCTTCCAGAGAGTTACAGCTCAGGGGCTTCTTTCTGCAGTATTAGCTATTCATGGTTAAAACACTTTCAAATAACATTGCTTCTCTTTTAGTAAGGAAAATATATGTAATTTGGATGCTGTCATCATTAAAAGTATGTAGTGAAAGGCTCTAGAAAAAAAAATATATACATACAATTCTAGGTAACTTCACATGTTAATTTTTGAATATCTGCTATTTATTACTGACTAGTGACTAAGTACCATGAGCAAGACAACACAGTTAAACTATCTCTAGAGATGACACCTGAAAGACAACTTTTTTAATAACTCAGATGGCATACTTTAGATAAAGGCATATTACACAAGTATAAATTATATTTTCCATTAATACTTTCTATGAAAAAAAAATCTCTTGAATTGTAGCAGAAGATAGAAAAATTAACATGAATTAAAACTGGGATTTTTTTTTTATTTTATCCACTGTTTGCAGTGTTTTTCCCTTAGTATTTAGTGATAGACAGTAACAGTGCAGGAAACTCACAGCAATAAAGCTAGTATTTTTCTTTGTTTTCAGAGGGGAATTTAGTTTGCAAACATGCACTGCTTTTATTAATATCAATGGGAAACTTGTAAATTAATTTAGGTAACTCTTTAAAAATATTTAGCAATAAAAATGTGTCAATACAATACAGTTCTGATAGAAAAATACAGCTATCACACTGCAACTATATAATCCCTTCGATATTAATGGAAATTCAGCTCAGGGACAGTAGAGATTCACACTCTGAAAGCTTGAAAGAATGTTAGTATTACCCAAGAATATTGTAGCATCATGAAAGGCCATGGCTGTAACACACTTTGGCATAATCAGGCCATGACTCAAAAAGGTAAACTTATGTGAGGGGTATGGAGACATCTTTAGCCTTCTCACTAGTACATACAGAGCATTTTGCTGTGACTCACTTTCCACCACCCTTCATCCTCCCTGCAACTGCGCTTAGACTTCCAACACTGAATCCAGAAGAAATCTACAAATGCACTTTGTGAAAAAACAGACATATCAATTGATTTAAGTTCTCCAGGGAAGTTTATTTTCTCTTCCTTTTAGATATGCGGCTATAAATCCAAATGAGAAAATATATTCCCAATCTTATTCCTTTTTTTAATGTGTGTATTTGTTTAATTATATTTTTTTAGAGTTTAATATTTGTATTTCAGCAGTCCCCAGCACGAACAATGCTGTTATTTCAGGTATTGTATACTGTTATTATCTCCTCTGTAAATGTACAAATGATTAAACATTCTATTTTGCTTAAAGAAGCATTTATGGAGAAGTAAAAAAAAACCCATATATATGGTATACAGAAAGACATACTGGTGACAGCAGAAGCAAATAGACTAGTTTAATATTTGCCTAAAATTTTGAATTTGTGATCAGGGGCTATCCATTTAACTTTAGTATGGATGGAAGAAAAGGAATCACTTTTGCTCAGAGGTCACATCTAAAAAATGACTCAGTCTACTAAAACAGAATTACAGTTAGGCAACAAGTTCAGCTGAGCTCATCAGTATCTGCAGGACTTCAAGCACATTTGTTTTCAAATAACAAAATGTTTAGAAATTTTGTTTGCATACCCAAAGAGCACTGTTTCAATGACAAGATTTAGGATCCTTTTTACCCTGTCAAAGGTCAAAATTAGAGCTCCTAGTGCCCATAGCACACCCCAATCCTGTTCTAAGTCTGTATTATTCTGATCCTCCAGATCCTGCACCACAGAAGGGGATCATGGCAGAGACATCCACCATCAAGTCCATGCACATTGGTGTAGCCAGAAGCTCCTTGCCTGTATATTCCTCTGATGATCACATCCCTAAAATGTAGGCTACCTCCAGCACAATGTGTGGTATGTTGTGGGTGCTCCCCAGAGCCATGACCTAACAAAAAATGTAGACTTGCATTTCACAAGCAGACATATACCCTTTCAGTGAAAGGACACATGCCTATTTTCAGCATGAATAACCCTGATGAAAAAAGAGCAGTGTCTACCAAATCCACTCATGAAGCCATTGGCAATCTATCTGAGGTAGTTAGATCTGCTCCACTGCTGCAACAAGAGAACAGTGAGGGATCACACTGCGCCACCTCCCCATGAAAACCACGTCTCTACTGACAGGGACGCAAAATGCATCAGGTCCAAAGGACAGCAGGGAGCCATTTACTCAGTGAAAAAAATCCTTCTAATTCAGGTAATAAATACATCATAGGTATGGTTTACGCATTTCCTAGCAAAGTCACAAATTACAGTGCAATCAGGGACTATGGTACAGAATTGCCTCTTTCCACAGATGCCATCAACAAATTTGAATTTATAATCAAATACCTAAAACTGTTCTGGAAGTGTCAGCATCACAGTATCTAACTCATCTGTGGGCATGGGGTAACCCCCTCTCATTGCAATAGCAATGAAATAGCAATATGGAAACCATTTAAAATGGCATTGATTAACGAAATTGACACTATGGTCCATATGATATTGTAATATACTCTACTGCTATTTAAATCAACTTTTCCGACACAGATGAGAAAATCAACTAATTTTATTTTTTATTTTATGAAGCAGATTTCTAATGTTGTCCTGATAAAAACCAGGAGCAAGGGAGAGGGAGGGAAATGCCTTTCATATACTGTTATGTAAGGATTCCCAGAAATCTGTCAAAGCCATGTATTGTGATGTGGGGACATACCGAAAAAATCCAGAAGGACTTATGTCCCACCACTTTACACTAATAAATGACTTTTCATTATATGGAATCTCAAGGTAAAGAGCAGGATGTTTAAAAGCACTACAAGAGAAGGCATAAAAAAAGTTTCTGGTTTGTTTATGATGTTGCCTTTTATTTTATCTTTTCATTCCAGGTAAGATTAGAGTATTAAAAATAAAGTAATGACTGAATTTCACATTCAGATTTTCTGCAAAACACAACTGAATGCATTCTTGGCAAATTAATCCTGGTCATTTATCCTGAAATAGTGCAGCACCCTCATATTTAAACACAAGATTAACTAACCTGTTGATACTAAATGCCTTGCTCATTAGGTTGCTGTCTAGAGACATTGAGTGCAAACATTTGTCAAAAAAATTACTAAGAACTTTTCTGTACATGTATGCACAGCTAAAAATTTACTAACTGTATTTCTGCTTTAAGAAAAAATACAGTCTTTACAGATTGCAGCAGATATGTAACAAGAATACTGCTATCAAATTATCTTGTGGTTTGTGGTTTAAATATTCAAGATGCTAAGTCTCAGAATTGCAAGAAGTAATCATAAATATGCTTTTTCAGACCAGGCAGAGATAGCAATATTTACTTCTTAAATAGCAGTATTTTTCCATTGTTACACCTCAAAACACAAATAATGAACGGCTCATACACTTTTCATAAAACAATTCTGAAGTGTCATAAACTTTAATGAGATTGCTTCAGACAGTAAAGTGAGCAGGATTTGGCCCTGCTCCGTCATATCCTTTGCTGGAGAGAATAAAAATGATTTTATGTGTTTGCAGGAATGAGCAGGAAATATATGGTGACAAACTGGAAGTTGGTAGCTGCCCAGACAAGGCTTCTCTGGAATATGCAATATGGCTGTATTATTTCTGGCACTATCATTTTGCTTCTGTATGCAATATACAACCATATTGTTGCAAAATTTGCATATGGGAAACACGAGATAACTGAATTTGTGGACAAAAAAAAAAATTCTTCATTCTAATATGAAACACTAACAATTTGGCTTCAAGCTATACATAGTGTATACTGTAAATAATATTTGAACACGGTTTTACTGTACACACAATAGACATTGTGGCTACCAAATAGGAAATCTGTATAAAATTTGGTAATACCCTTTGAAGTCTCTTCTTTGAAGACAGTACTTTAACTGAAATGAGCTTATTTATAAAATAAGTGCTTTTTGTAAATGCTTCTTTTGGAGACATATTTCAAATAGCTTTAAATATAATTTCCACCATGCCACTCTAGCAATTTGAAGTAACTAGTTATTAAAGAACTCTTTCTCTGTTTAGTAAATGAGATAAAGTTAAGCAGTAAGATACATTTCATTAGCCTGTAATAAAAAGAACATTGAAGACAAATGTTGTTAAACACACCAATGTAATTTACATTGAATTTTCTGCTGTGGTTTAATATACAATCTGTATTTTTATGTACTGTATCTGACAGCTTCTAAATTCATTTGTTTGCTGTGGTTCCTTTAAAACCTAAATTACAGGAAAGTTTCAGTAAATTAGTTGATCCAAATAATCTTATGAACTGATTAAGCTAGAATGCTTTTATTAATTTAGACAAAACTGGCTCCTCTCCATCCCTTTAAGCCGATCTACAAAAGGGCCTACCTGGATGTTAGTCAGAAGGGTCTCTATGGAGGACAATCCATCAGGGAATAGAAAAGGAGATGGAAAACCCGGAGGTAGTGGTTGCCCATGCCCAGTTAGAGAAAGTTTGTCAAGGCTGTCTCTTGCGGTTGGTGTGGAGAGCGGGGTCTCATCTGTATGTGATTGAAACAAAAATATAGAACAAGTTACGCTTGTCTGTTTTTATTAGACCTCAGTAATGGCTTCCCTAGTGGTTTCCAGAACATTTATTGCAAATTGGTTCCTGCTATCAGGAGAAAATGCTTTCTGCTGAATTTTCTTTAATGAAAAAGCTGTGGAGATACAACAAGATAACATTAATGAGTAACTTTATAAGCCTTTTAAATGCAGTCTCTAATGAGACTGAGTTTACAGTGCCATAGAATCTTTTTAAAACAAATATTATCTCACATATACTTGTGATAATATATTCAGGCTGACTTTATGGGCACCTTCCCAATTATCTCATTTTAGTTTGTATTCTATTTGGAGTGACAATAGAATATTTTCTAGCATGACATATATTTTGTATATGAGAAGTACTTGAATACAAGGCTTCCCATACAATTAACCCTTCCTGCTCTTAATGCACTTACAGCTCAGAAGATTTTGCAACACCAAGAAAAGCTCCTCAATACATTTTTTCATCAAGAAATTACACCTGATTGCCACAATTAAAACAGGCTCTGAACATTACATGAAATTAATAGCACAGTAACAATCACTGGCCTATTTTTTTTTAAAGCATGGACATCTTCTAACAACTAGTGCTGAACTCCTTAGTGGGATCTTTGTAAAAATCAGATCTGATCACTTCTGACATCACAACAGGAAAAAACTTGCACATCTTGAAGTCTTCTAAGATTAAAGTTTCACAGATAATCTGTGACCAGATTAAGAAGTGGAAAAAAAATAAACCCCCCACAATTAAGAGAAACTTCAATAACCTCATTTGTGTTTTTTTTTTTTTTTTTTTTTTTTTTTTTTTTTTTTTTTTTTTTTCTTTTTTTTTTTTTCCTTTCTGGAATATTTTTAGGTAACTGTTGATATGATATAGAAATTTAGGTCAATTTCTTTGCACCAGATATTAATCTGAATTCTTCAAAAGGAAAACTATCTATATACACACATATATATAGATAGATAGATAGATAGATAGATAGATACATTTATCTATACATACTCTTCTTACCAAGGGCTCAGTCATTAACTGACACATATTGCTGTATCTCAGTACAATGCAAGGACATCAGAACGTATCCCAGGTATCATGCAGATTCTGCTCAACTGTATGACTACAAAGGAGTTTGTCAGACTCACTTTTTTCCATTTTGGCTTTGACCATTATAAGTTATGTATCTTTTGGGGTAGTCAAATTTCTTTTTATTTATTTATTTATTTAATTATAGTTTCAAGAATGGTTGCACTTCTCTATTTATTTTATCAGGTACATTAAAATTCAATCTGAAAGTTGATCCTAGTTGCCTAAAAAGAACTCTCCCTTGGGCTGAATGCAGTCCATTTTAAGGTACTTGTCCATCTGAACTCTCACAGGCATCTACTGCAGGAAAAGGCAAATCTTCCTCTACAAGATTTCTGCCTGTTGACTGTAAGAGAATCCTTAGATGACCACCTCAGATGGAAAGATCTGCTTTTGGGGAGATCCTGTTCTAGGTGCTGTTCTTCCTACTTCCCTGTGGCTCAGGCTGAGGACAGACTAAGACTTACTCTGAGGACAGAGTAAGACTCTGTTCCTTATGCCCTGTTTGTCCCAATTCATGCCACAATTACTGCTTTCCCATAAAGTCATCATTCAAAAGCTTTCCAAGCTGAGGTTCGAATTAAGGAAATGAATTAATGTTGACGAAGGAAAACTTCAGACCATTCAGAGTCATAAAGGATTTCTTCAGCTATATTTAAATTTTCCAGTCATGTTACAGAGTGCTGAGAAAAAAACTGGCTCTGAATCTCTGAACCATTTTCTATCTACCTTACTGAGATTCAAATCAGGCCCTGAAAAATGTACTGTGTGGATGTAGCCTCTGTCCTCATGCTACCCCACAGCAGCATGAATAGCTCTGTAGTAATTTTGTAGTAACATACTAAAATTTGGCCCTAAATATGAGTATTTTATTTCCAATTTTACAATATTATAGAAATATTCTCTATATCATTAGAAAAAATTAATTATATATTCCTGGTATTGAACACTAGCTTAGTTCAATTTCTCCACTCCTATTCTAGTGTGAAGAATCATTAGCAAATGGTTTATTCCAAATTACTGCCAGAATTGTTATGCTTTCATTAATCAAAAGAAATAAGCCAAAACTTAAACAAAACTAGTTAGACAACATAATATTATTTTATAGCTGAAAACCTTTTTCCTCTACTGAAAATATGGCTTCCCCAAATGATTTTTACCCAAAATTAAGAAACCAAAAAATTAAAAATCAAATCAAATAAAATAAAAATGCCTCTTCCATGTTACATCCTTAAGTTTTTTGGGTAGAGATTTCTTTGTATCAGTGGTTGCATATATCATTGCTCTTGCATGATATAGCAGGAAGGAGTCGAATCACTAGTATGCACAGTGAAGTTGCTTCATGTAAATGAGAAAGGAAACTGAAAAGACATCACTTTCCTCTAAGTTTGCCTGGAAAATGGATCAATGACCTCCTACCTTCTAAGACTACTTGGAATCTTACTGATATTTTAGGTCTCAAGTTGTCAAAATATTTTAAGATATACTAGATAAAACTGACCCACTTAAAAATTCCGTAAGCCTTAATTAACTCAAAAACTGCTCTTCCATGCAATTGCTGAGATACAGAAAGCTCCTAACACAGATCTTGTAATAGAATTTAAGCAAGGGATCAATTTTTTACTGCATTACTACTTTACAATTTATTTAATGTTATGCTTGCTGTACTCTGTGCATGCTCAACACATGAAGTTTGTGAAGATTTTTTAACAATGTGAGGCATGGTTTTGCGATAGGCAAAGAAACTCAAGATTAAAATTATACAATTCAAAGTAACATAAAAACCATTATAAACCATCGAAACCATTCTGCTATAGAATGGTCTATAAATTTGTTACAGAAACAAATTTACACTGAAGGGTAGGACTAGAAAGATGAACTTTCTCTGAACTTACTTTAATGAAATATCAACTCAGAAAAAAAAAGTCAGACTAATGTGACTTTGTTTTCTTGATGTCCCATGTGAAATAAACTTTGAGTGTGAGTATGTTTGAAACAGAGCAAATGTACATATTATACACAGGAAGTGTGGATATTTGTGGATGTGAGATAAGCAATGATTGAGGGAATCTCAAAAAAATGCATTTTTAAGAAAAACCACATTGTAAACACAGCCAATTAAAACATAACCACATATCTTAGTAGCAAAATAATATGACCTCTTGTCTTTAAAAAAATTAAAAGTACTTAATTCCCACACAAGTCCTCTCTTCTCTTAAGGATGAGATATCTTTTGTTTCCAAATAATCATTAGCCTAACATCTTTTAAACTGCTGCAAAGGAACTTCTATAATGTTCCTCTTACACTACTAGCAGAGTAATGCTGCAAAATGATGAGCCCTTGCTGGGAAACAGATTTGGTATTTTCAGTCTAAACACATCAAAGGAAGTGTTAGAAGAGAAGTCAGGGCAAAAGGGGAAATAGGGTCAATCTACAACTCCATTGTCAGAGTGGGGAGCACAACAATGAAAAGAAAGAAGAACAAAGCAGAACAAAGATGTGTCCGGGCCTGCCTTGGTTTGTGCTGGGAACTGAGATGTTATAAATTAACAAATAAACAAGGCTAGGACAAGCTGTTACCCAAGCCTCTACAGTATCCAGGCAGCGATGAATATGTGTCTTGACATATGAACTAAATCACCATAATAGGCAAGTCTGAATGCGATACGTATCTTTAAAATATTTGTAAATGCTACAACCACTCCATCCATTGTTCCTCAATTTCCAAAATTCACCTGGTTTTGTTCAAACCAGATTTTATCTGTAAACAGCAGCTGGTTTGGGCCAAATGCAACAAACATATTTCAATGTATTTGGTTTGTTGCCATTCTATTTTGTTCTTTCACCAGATAACATGGAAACAAACATCCTGAAAGCTGTGACAGCTATTTAAACAATAATAAATGAATAGAGGTAGCCATTCTCTTGTCTTTGTTCTTAAAAGCAAGTAGGATAAGTTCAGACCAGTCACCAATCAAACTGGAAAATATTGATATTGCCAGGATTTGAAAGCAAGCAATAATAGCTGGCTGAAAAAAATACTATACAGATTACTGCCATTCTGTAATCATGTCATGCTTTTTTTGCAATGCATTTTGAGGCTTTTCTGTTCTCTGCAAAATATTGCACATGTATTTGTTCCTAACATAGGCTCACTCTTACCATTTGATGATGAAAGAGGATTCTGCTTCTACTTTTTATTACCATAAATCTGGTGCATATGTTTTTTCTACATTGTAGAAACAATCTATGCCATTTGGCTAAGTATTATTTTGGTTTATGCCATCAAAAACTCTTTAGTACAAAGCTTTATATTTCACCTTCCTCACTGTTAGAGGTTTCAAGTGTGAGAAACTTTTCTGTTTTAACTGATCTGTAATTCTTGATCTATATTAACATAAAAGAACAAGGAGTCCCATATTCTCAATTTAAATGTTTAATAGTTTCAGGCAGATAAAAACAAAGAAAGAAATGAACAAATAAATAAAATCCTCTTGATCAGCTCCCATACAATTTGGCTGCTTTATAGATTTGGTCATTCAAGATTAACCCCTCATGTAGCAGGGGGCAATGCAAGATGACTGTGAAGAATGTTACCAACTATAAAAGGAACGTACTGAAACTCTTATAAATATATTAGAAGAGTTATATGTATATATATTTGACAAGAGTTACATATATATATATAAACTCCTTTTATTTTTTTTTAAATCTACAATTTATTTACTTCTTTTTATACAACCAGTAGTTCTCCAGGACACCACAATACTCTGAAATTAAAACATTTGCAACTGTGGCAGCTGGAAATCAGGAAGGAACAGCAAATATTCAAATAGACTGATGGACTGGTTAATGTTTCTGTTCAAACTTTGAAGAGGCTGGTGCTCTCACAGTTAATACCATTGCAAATGCTGTCCACTGAGTTCTGCTTCTTAGATGTGGTATATTTGCCTAATGACTTTGGGAGTAGCAGCTCTCTAACAATGAAATATGACTAAAAATTAAAAACTTACATGGAAAGGATCACAGATATTTAGTTTCTTGAATGTGTACGTTTAACAAAATGGCTTTGTACCTGATGCAGTCGCATACATTTCTGCAGGTAGGTCTTACAGAACTCATTCATCTATGTATCAAGTCTACCATTGTGGACCATTTTCCCAGGTGGCATGGCTTCCAAATACGTACACTTTCACTTGATGTAAAGAATTACACAGGAATAAAAGGACATAAGAAATTAGTTTTATGTATTTATTTTGGAGATAGGTTCAGATGCAGGACTTTCCTGCCAACAGTAAGACTCATATTTCCTGAAAATTCTCTGAAAACTTAATGTACTAACTGGATGCTCTTCCTTTGTGGCAAAAAAAAAAAAATCAATTAATAAATTTCCAGTATTTCTTTAATCCTTTTAAAGAACATGCAGATCTACAGATGATCTCTACAGATCATTCTTCACTACTGCACAGGATTATTGATCATACTGCAGTTGGAGTTGCCTCCATAATGGCAAATTAGAGCCAGATGGAGAATCAGCTCTTGAACAAATCTTTTGGGATCACTCTGTCTCTAAGGTTCTGTGGTACCCCTCCTATGCTTGTAAGCCAACTTACCTATACGCATAGAGGGGGGGAAAAAAGGAACATATTGCTGGCTGGAAGAAGGACATGGAAGGGTTTAAACAGAGAGGACTTGACAAAAGACAGGGAGTAATAAAGAAGTGAGGAAATAGAAAGTTGGGAATATAGGGAAGGACACTCACGGTGGCCAAACACTTTGGGAAGGAATAATAGAACTGGGATTATGAGGTGAAGGAGGGGAGAAGAAAGACTTCCCAGGAGCAAGAAATTTATACTGACTCAACAATAAATAAACAAAACAGCTAAACTGTTGCTTTTTACGTACAACAGATTTTGCACAAATAATTCTTGCGGTATTTCAAGAATTTTAGTTGAATGTAAGTGATATTTACAGCTGTCAAAGCAAATATATAAAACACATTCTCTAAAGATCGCATATTTTAATTTGTTAAGGAATTATGGGTATAGCATCACTAAAAATGAATGGAAAGAGCTAGCAATATATATTCAAAAAGCAAAAATGTAATTAGTGGTGATGTTCCAGCTGTGAGGATTTCTTCAGGCTTTTTGGACTAGATCAAGTTGAGTTTATTCTTCATTTTATATGTCCCTAGGAGGGCCTCAGAGTCAATCAGCACAACTTATCTAATTTTCTCTTTCAATAAAAGGGATTATTTTAATAACCTTTATCTTATTTTGCAGCCTATTACTGATTAGGGCTGGGTCAAGCAGTATTAGCTTATTTATTTATTCTAAGGATTTCACAATATTCTAGAATAAATTATCATTCCTATTTTTAAACAAACATTTTTTACCATGCAATGGAATGTTAAAATGCCAGTGGTATTTCTGTTCTGTGTCCTTTGGAATCATAACATATAACATGCAAAACAAAATTACATGGTTTCTCTGTCCCCATAATAAAAAGAATCCTGTTTACTCACAGATTTTTTCACACAATTTTTTAAAGTGCCTTGAATGATCAGGAAAAAAGAGGGAATGGGATAGTCAGGGATGATTCTGTATATACCATAAAACACTTATAATCTTCAACACCTGACAGTAACATTCATTAACTCTGAATAAATTAAGAATTTAACTCTAAATTCCTAAAGATGAAATTATTGTTAAAGTATTAAATGGTTGTTAAAAAGGTATTCTAAATATTTTTATTACATTTTAACAATATATTAGCATAAAAAGAAGGCAATTTATAATTTTATGACCTGTAGTTTTTAATTGTAAGAACTATGCCCATTATTTCTTTTTTTAAATATCCTTATATGCTACTGGCAATATACGGATGCAGAGTAAAGACATATGTGCTTTGGATGCTGAAAAAAATATAAATGTATTTTACTGATTCATGTCAAACATCCCAATTTGTACTCTGCTATCTCCACTCCATGAGCCAGACAACACTGAGTGCTAAAAAGAATGTTTCTTGGCTTTGTAGCAATTCTATGAGAACTGCTTAGATGCATATAGGTATGCAGAGGGTTCTGCAAATGTGTTTCCCTATGGGTTCACAAGAGTCCTTCTCAGCTTCTTCCAAAGTTGTGTTGAGGGGTGTCCACGATCATCTATGCAGTGAAGGGATATTTGGTTAGGAAATCAAACCTCAACATTCACAAAACCAGCTATTTAATCTCTTTATTGCCTTGGCTCAGAAGCTGGCTCCCTGATCATATATCCAGCTTTCCTAATATATGCTGAATCAAATGATCAAGCCAAGTATTTTCAGTATAAGCTAAATTCCTGATTGACATCAAACTTCAAATTAGGGACTGGACTTTAGGGCTGCATAATGAATGTATTGTAGACTAAACCTCACATTTTCAAAATTATGGACATAAATATGCACATCTCAACTGATAAAAGCAATACACAAGACAATGCATCCACAGTATGCATACTTATTTTTGTGCTGTCCATTCCTCCATATGGCTACTGCAAAATGCAGAAAAAAACATTATAGACAATATAACAATTGCATTTTGCTAGATTTTATTGGATCCTTTCAAGGGCCACATGATTTGTATTAATAATCCTCTGGACATGTTTCGTGAAAGTTGAAAGGCATCTATTATTTGGGGATTTAAGGTAATTTAAAAATAAGGAATATCAACAATATTAGCATTTTTTTCATTGTAATCTAAAATAACAGCATTCCTCTTTTGTAAGCGTAACAGTAGTAAGAAGGGAGTTTTTGATAAGAGCACAGCTGGTAACTTGTAATTCTCTGAAGATGAAGGGTTTATGTTAATACCTGGAACTGCATTGTATTCACACTATTTTCCTTGGTCTATGTTCAGTTAATAATTTTAATATTCATTCTCTTCAGGAAAAAAACAAAAAGCCAGTGTTTTCAGGCAGTTCATATTTAGCCATCTTGCAATTATGGGGGCCTGAGTATTAATGCTCCTGCTACTTTGTCACATGGCACATATTCTTGGTAATCTGCTGACAGCATGAATCAGATGCCCAAAAAGAAAATGAATATATGGTAATGCGGCTGAGCAACACTCGTCAGCTGTCATTCATTCAGCAACTCATAACCTGTCCCATACCCTCCTCCCCAGAGTGCTGGCAAGCAGATGATGTTGACCAAGCATGTTTGGCATCTGGTGTAAAGTGCAGAAGTCAGCAGTACTGCACTTCACAAATAAATATGTCAGAGAAGTTCAACAGAGAAAGCAAAAGAGGTATCAAACACCTCTAATTTATGGCAACTTATACTGGTCATCTGTCCCAGCAGAAAAGTGTTTATCTGGTCAGAACATGTAAAACTGGATCTATTGATTAATGTAACTGCTTTGTTTAACTGAATATTCATACAGAATACTGTATTTTTTTAATGAAAATGAGAAAATCTCATATTTTAGATAAATACATAAAATGTCCAGGGACATCGCTTTTTGCAGAAACACAGTATTTAAAAACATATATACTCATATTCTCTTCATTTCCCGGCAATATCCCATTAATTGCCCATGATTTTAATAACCTCTTTAATAAAAGATTAGCAATTACCTCTAATATTTGGACTTACAACTCATGGACCAGTGAATAAGATGACCAGCCTAAACAAGACAGAAACATATTAAGGGAAGCTGTTCCTGAGCTTTTGCCTTGCCAAAATTCCTGCTCTGGATGTATCAGTGTCAGAGATGCCAGTAAAATAAAACAATCAGGAACCAAATCAGATGGACTCAACTGACCCAGCTGTATGGGGCTACTGGGTAATAGGTTCAGGAATTCATGAACATACAGTGAAAAGCTTCAAATGTTTTGGAAATGCAGGGGAAGGAGCCGTGCTTTGAAAACAAAGTACCAAAGGGACTGTACTGGTCCAGCCCTGCAGTCAGACTTCGGAGAGGTTAAGGGAACAGGTGTTCTATCATCAGTACTTCAGTAGAGTGTCCAGTCTTTGCTTGAGCACACAAATGGCATCACACACTTTTTACAGAAATACGTGATCGAGTAACTCCAGGTCTTTACTCTCTTCACACCTAATACATCAAGTGTTACTGAAAACAAAAGGATGTGAAGCATCTTGTTTTGACAAACTCCCACCAGGAAGGAGTGAGCTGCTTTGATACCATGAAGCAGTATAACACAGAGGCTTTCTTATTTTTGTGGCTGAAACACCAAAATTTGCATAAGGGAGTATATTTAACTCACTTTTTCCAAATTATTACACAAGATTTTTTGTAGCAGATATAATAAACACCCTTAATGCTTCTATCTGTGGAATAGTTCCAGTACTCAGATG
Organism: Vidua chalybeata; assembly: GCF_026979565.1. NCBI lineage: Eukaryota > Metazoa > Chordata > Aves > Passeriformes > Viduidae > Vidua > Vidua chalybeata. Next base: position 51,304,472 of record NC_071531.1, on the reverse strand, counting down.
CAAATGTTGTAGACAATAATCAATGTACACAGTTTGGATTATATGGTTATGATATCCTAATAGAAATTTGGCTGTCTGCCTATGGGAGTTCAATATGAGCTTCATAGTTTATAGCATCAGAAACAGTCCTTTACAATATTATAGCCACATTTCTCAAACCATTGCCTATACATTATATCCTAATATCTGATTTTCACAGAAATCCATAATAAAAAACAAACAAAACTCCTAAACCACAGAGTGCTCAGAAACAAAATTCAGAATGAAAAGGCAAGCATTTTTACATCTGATATGATTTCTCTTGCAATTCATTCATCAAACATCTGCAACAAGCTGCCAGAACATGTCCATTAGTGAGATTTTTATGGCATTCACTAGCTTGATGCTCACTGATAGAATAATGTAGAAGTTTTACCTCTAATGTTTTCTGCTCCATTTCAGGCATCCACTTTAAAGTGAGATTTGGCTTGCATGTGTTTTCATGTCTTGGAAAATGTAATTTATGCTAATATATCAGAATACATATTAGAGAACACAAAAAAATCCTTTATGTATTTATGCTTTATGAGTCACATTCAGCACTGATTTAAGAAGATAAAAAATAGTTTGCAGTCATCATGTAACATGGATCATCTTGGTTTACATTAAATACAGAAAATTAAAGTATCCTACACAGAAAGCATGCCATACACTTGCCAGTAAATTAAAATCTTTTTTTTGGATCCAGTTTAAAACCTTCATGCAAATTAAGTATTTTGTTCAGTCTTTTATCTGCATCATATCATAATATCAAGGAAATATGCCTTGCATCTCCACTATAGGGCCAGTTCTTCTTACTAATTTTGTTTCATACCAAAACTTCTGTGTTTCAATGTTTATGCCAATAATGTAATTGAAAAATTCTTTATTTTAATCCTGAAGCAATTATAAATGTTATGTAACAGAAACAAAACACAAATCCCAAGAGTGGCGCAAAGGTTCTCTAAGACTTTACAAAAATTTATGTATGTGATAACTGCAAATAAACAAAACTGAAATCAAAAAATCTTTAGCATTATTGTGCTGTGAAAACAGTTACTGCCTAAACAAACTGAAACAGACTGTACAAGCTTTATTATCTCAACCTGATGATATCATTATATATTTAAGGATAATACTTTTATTCTGTATCCCAATAACAGGTTGGCTTTTAGCCTGTCTAGTAAAAAAAAGCAAGAGCTGCATCAGGAAATGGTCACCCTGCATGGCTTTGTGAACTCCTGCACCCAAAAGATTGAGACAGCAACTTCAGTGATTTTTTTTGTTCAGAATTTGAAAAGGAAGTCAGTGCTACTGATGAAAGCTGTTTGTATATCAAATTCTAGTACAATTACAGAATATTTAGCATAATGAGTTCAAAAGGTAAAATCCAAATCCTTTATTTTCACGAGCAAGCTGATTCTACTGCTTGCTGCACTTTTCTCTTACATCTCAAACACTTTCCTCAGTAGCACTGACTGATTTTAAAGTGTCTTTGTTTCAGTAGTTTCTTCCCCTTTCAAGATATGAAGAAATTCGTTTGCTTGTTGAAATTACAGGACCAGACAAGAAAAAAATAAAATTAGAGAAAAGGAAAAGATTGTGACAGAAATCTGAAGGGACAAGTCAGCCTAGATTATCTCTCTGTTTACAGAACAAAACAGATCTTGACTTCTTTTCTCCTTATTCATTCTCACATATAAAACTCATTTTCTCATATAAAACCATGAAAAAAAGACCAGAATCATTATCAAAACAGGTAATAAAAAAGAAAACAAGATCTTAAAAATACATCTTTACTTCATGCTCTTTTTTACTGTATTTTGATAAAACCATAGCTGAAGTGGTCCTGATCTGACTTTTGCTTTTTTTTTTCCAAAAAAACCCAACCCAACCAAACCAAACCAACCAACCAATCAACAAACTAAAACTAAAGAAAATATAGATATGTTTGCATGGGAACATGTAGTAAGTTTCAACATTACGTCCAGTGGTTTGAAAGATGATAATTTTTCTATCCTACTTTACTATGTCTTTTGTCTCTGAAAGAAGACACCACTATGTAACACCACAGTGTTCATAGAGGGACTAAAGTTGAATCAATGCTCTTATCCTATGCTTAATTTCAATTCCTCAAAAGATTAAGAGTACAGAAGACATTTCTAAGTCCAGGACTTGCCTCACAACTCTTGCACAGTGTGCTATATTTGTTTTTCAGGTTAAGAACAGGAGGGAAAAGAAACCCAAGGGAATATATTCAGAGAAACTGCTTTAACCCTATCACTATTTTTGGATGTTCTGTCTTTGTACAGCATTAAGGGTGGCATTGTACAGTCCCATTACACAACAGATGTTAAATGCAAAGTAAAAAAGTCAGTTGTAAATGATTGATTGTCCTCTTTACTATTTCAAAATAAGCCCTGATTATTTATATAGTTTTAGTCACTGCTTGAAAGCATTATATAAACCTAAACAATTGATCCATTTTTCAATGGCTTTTGTGTGTAATGTATTATGTATGTTTTTACATTCTTCTGTGTAAAAGGCCCTGGTGTACAAGAAATGTTTAGAGTTTTGAGTGCTCCACCCAGTCCATATGGTAGGTTTGCTCTGTGTGTGAAACCTACCTTTTTCCACCAGGTCCATATGGCAGGCTTAAGCTAGCCAGGGCCTTCTATCCTCCACAGGGGCCATATGGCAAAGAGAGCTCAGTGAACACTCATTGACCTTCTATTAATATTTTACATTTCTCTAGCACATGCAGACATGTATGAACTGATCAGATTGAGCAGAAAAGAGCTGGCTCCTGAAACTTCTTTAGTCACATAATCAATACACCTATGACAATAGAATAATAGATGTGGAATTTGATTTTTCAGTTTTATTAAAAACCTGAGAAGTCTAAAGATAAATTTATCAAATTTTTTTATAAACTCATCTAATATTTTAAAATATTTTGACAGATTATTATTTAATTATGTTAACAAACTGGTACACATTAACATTGATATTTCAATACTAGTTTTTAATATTACCTTGCCAGAACGGAACCAAATCCCTTGAACCCACCCACTAACAAAGGATGCATGCTATAGATAGTGAAATTATTTACTTAAAGATTCAGCCCTGTGCTGCCCTAGTAATAGTATGTTTTGAACAGGCTACTGCTCTCTTACTGCATGGAAACTAAGTGACAATAAACCAGAGAAGGAATAACCTATTGACAGCAAACCATATGTAGAGAGATAATAATCTACAAGTCTCATGTAAATAAGTCACTATTTCTTGCAGGTACAATACCTCTACCCTTAGTACTGGAGTAAAAGGAAGAGAGTATGGTCTGAAAGCCATAGTATCTTCCTTCTACTGCCTGTACATTTCCTGAATAAGATGTCAAAACATGAGTAAGCAGCTGCATGACAAGGAACATGGATTTAAAATCAAATAAAAAAAAAAAAGGCAACTTTAAATCGTAATCTGTACTTTCAAAGCAATTATGCTAAAATTGATACATTGTTGTAATGTTCACAACTTAATCCAAAGCTTTGCTGTAATTCTGAAGTAATTTAGGAACCCTCAGTATCTTATTTATACAGGAAAGATGGAAGCAATTTATAACTTGCTTATGAAAGTTTTATTGTACCTACAATCTGACTTAAGAAATGGAACAATATTCCCCAGTAGTAGAAATTTTACAAACAAATTTTACTTACTTGAAACTCAGAACATTAGGAAATATGAAAATGATAATATATTGTTCTTATTCACACGATTTATAGTGCTTTCATCTGGTTTCCTCTTGTTACAGATCATGTAAATAACCTCTAGGTTGTCACATGAATATTCAAATATCGCAAAGAACGATCAGTGTTGAAAATAAATATCATAAAGAATTCAGAACAAGCATGCATGTACATGCTCTCACAGTTTATTTTTGTATATAGAATTTATGTTTTGCTTTGCAAACAATCAATAAAACATGGAAGAGTTTTCCACAAGGAATTTATCTTCTCATTTCAAAGGAGCCAAATAACAAGAAGCATTTTAAGAAACTAGAAGTATTTTATTAAAGAATAGAAAAGGCTAACTACTAAGTTCATGCCTCTTCCTCCTATCTTCCTGTTTTTGATCATTGCCAAATACAGCTAAATAAATAGGAGTGAAAAAAAGGATCAATTAATTTCAAAGGTTAAGAAACATGACCCCAGACTCTTTTGACTTTGACTTCCACTGTAGGAAAGGCATAGCATATAGCTTTAGTATTCATTTATCCCTTTTGTTTCAGTAGCTCTTTTTTCATACATTCTCTATATATTGTCTTTTTCATGTTCTGTTTCTGTTTCCAATTTACAATGTATAGGTACAAACTTCTAATTCTGAAGGATCTGTCTATTTGCATAATTGCTCACAAAAGCAGATATGCAAAGCTCACTTTGAGCTCAGTTGGGTTTAGGAAGAGCCTAAAAGACAGGAAGGGTAGAATTCCACTGTCTAGATTATCCAGACTGCCATGGAAGCAGCATTCTATAAACAAGGACCTAAATTCTCAACACAATGAAGAAGAGAAGATAGGTATCTATCAAATGCAGCTCTTGGACAGTACCTAAACTTTAGCAGCAAGATTCCCCATTTTGAGGCTTCTGCATCCATCGTCTTCATTCCATGAATCATGCAAAGAACTAAGAGGACTATTTTAGAGGCCTGTGTTGCAACAGTATAGATCCCACTATATATTTTTGAATGTAATTGAAAGGATGATACATTTTTAGATAGATAGAACAATCAAATGTTTATTTGTTTAATGGAATTTAGAGATGGAGAATCTAATCATAATTAAAATTACTATACTCCTAAGATCCTTGTTACGTTCATATAGCTCACAATTTCAAAGACATTCTTATAAAAGTATAAATTGCAATCTTATGCTTTGTACTTTCTTACTGAATCAGCAGCTTTCTCTTTCAGGAGTACACGTTAAATTAATTGATCATCTCAATTAAATTCTTTATATATACATATAAAGTAAGAAAAGCTATGAACCTGAATTCATAAATATAATTCAGTGGGATTTTGTAAAAGTTTAGATGTACAGATTTGTATTTGAAATCCTCTGAAGGTTACAGGGTGAAACCTTCCAACAATATCTCCAAGTCTTCAGGGACCAAATCCCATTACGTGGAGTTCAGTGAAGAGGGTAAACACTACCATAAAGAAATACAAATTGCACATATTTCCCATTTAGCCAGTGTCACAAAAGTTCACCATTTAGAATTCTAACCAGTTAGGACTTATTCTTGGAGGTCAAGTACCTTGTGAACCTTGTCATCTCACTGATGACATCATATCCCATCCATCAATTCTTTCAGGAGCACACTCGCCATCTGCTCAGCATGCTATAATAACTTATTAGACATATTCACAGGGTAACAATCTGTACAATGACACTGTTATCTTAATGCTGGCACATAGAGACATAGCAGCCATCGTTCCCCTGTCACAGCACAATTATCTTCTAACTTTAAAAGAGAAGCTACTTTGATATTTTAACTTATGATTAAATCACTCAGAAAACAATAAACTCTCATCAGATATGTTTTTAAGGTTTTGTGGAGTTTTTTTGACTGGACACTGATAAAACAAGGCAATGGCCAAATACCAAGTTCAGTTTGATATAACTACTTTTTACCTTGAAAGTTTCTGCAGTCATGCTCATCCTTTAGAGCGCAAAATAAATAAAAACACCTACTATACAATCATGTGCATACAAGCAGCACTGAAATCCAACTTAGTCTTTGCAAACATACTGACTTTCTAGACCTAGTATTCCTTTTTATCTACCTGTCTTAAGCATCTATTCTTTCTAACAGCAATTGCTAGGTAGAAATAAAACATGCATCCAGAGCGCTAATACTAAGCCTTAGCACTTTTTGAAATCCAAAAGCAATGTGAAATTTCATAGATGTCTATATATATTTCTGCAGCTTTTGTTAAAGCATGTTAATACCAAGCATGCTTAGCACAGCTGTTGTCACAGCACTTCTGACTAAATACAAGTCCACTATAAATCTCCCTTGACCTCAAAAAATATTTTCAGAAAAAGGGCAATATTTATTTTGCATTACACAGAATTCATCCTCTGTTCCTTCCTTTGGCTCGTCATTTATTCCAGCTTACACTGTGATCAACATTGTACTAAAATAAAGTCAAGTACAACAGCCGCTCTCTGCCCATCAAAACTCACAGACGTCTGCCAAGCACTTGTAACAGCTGGTGTTACATTAATTAGTTTAAACTATTTATTTCATCCATCTCCAGAGCAGATTGAGCAAAAACATTAGAGATTATTCTAGCATCTGTAAGTGCCCTGCAAACATTAGCCAACCAAAGTTAAAATATTAGTCATTAACTTATAGTATATGTGAGACTCTCTACATTTATAATCAATATAAAAAAAATCTGCATCTAGCATAGCTCTAGGAAGTTTTCTTTTTAAAAAGAATCTGCCTTTTTAAAAATCTGAGTTTAAACTTTTATAAGACTTTGTGCCCATAAAGTTTCTTTCAAAAAAAAAAAAAATTATTACTAGAAAGCTATTATAATTCCTGGCAGCATGGACCATTAAGCAATATATGACAGGGACTGGGTGACTCAGTGGATTAGTCAGAGGTTTTATGTCCACTGTTGGAATCCAGCCCTAAATACAGTGATCAAAACAGTGTTATCAAACGGTTGTAAAAATCTCAATTAAAATCACTCCTATAGCATCTACTAAGTTTTTAGTGGACAACATAATAGTTCTTTCACTATTGACAGAGTTCTCACAACTATCTTTTTTCTTTTAATAGGCAGAAGAATGTTGATTATAAGAGGTCCTAATGTCACATTCCCTACTGAAATGGCTCAGAAACAGGAGCCAATGCAAGGATGGCAGGAGTAGGCTCACAGCCACTGTCCGTGGGCTCACCTCCATCAAAAATAAAAAGCTTCCAACCTTGCTCAATGAAATAATTAATGTTATAATAGGTATTTTAATGCTAAGGGCTCAAAAAGGAAATCAAAGTCCTGTGCAAATGCTTAAGGCATAACTCCTTCCTCAAAGAATTCATCTGTAAATAAGCACAGAGGGAAGCAGAGGTACACAGTTGTGAAGTGCTTTGCCCAAAGTCACACAACAGGTTATTGGCAAAGCCTGAAAAACAATCTAAATCTCCTGACTCTCACCTCATTCAGGTATATTGCTTCATGAGTTTTCAAAAAACAACATCAAAATCCAGTAGCTCACTTGCAGAATAAAAAGCAGGTTCATGCATGTATGAAGTTTATCAGAATCAGACTCATATACATTAATGTCCTCAAGACTGATGAGATTATTTCTTTTTTTTTCAGAATTATAAGATTAAAATGTAATAATTTTTTTTTTAAATGTAGTTACTGAAATTAACATTCAATTTAATTAAATGCAGCTAAAAGTATATTCTATTTTATCAGTTTTGGAAAGCTATATCTACCCTCAAAATATTTGCATTTGCAAATAAAATCAATTAACAGATTCAGTTTCATTATCTGAACACTCCAGTGAAAAAAACATTCTGACGTTTATGTTAAAAAACAACACAGATCCTGATCCTGTCATATTTCAGTTCTTTAAAGCTCTGACTGGCTTGCTATGGCTTCCTATGGCTATGCAGAAATGACTGTAAATACTGGAAACTGAGGTAGAAGCTATCATCTATATTTGCTTTTCGGTCCTGTCCTTTCTCCATGAACCAAGATTTTTTTTCTCTTTGCTTCATTCATTACATCTCTTTTTCTCTCTTTGCATGTGTGTATGTGACTATATGTATGTGTATGTATGCATGCATGTATCTACGCATACATCCGAGACACTTACTGCGATTTTTACCACTCACTGTGCACTGGCTCCTCTTACGCCCCCAGCCAAAAAGGCAGGGGCATAGTTAATCCCAAGCTTGTTCCAGACCATGCAAGTTAAAGTGCCAAAGCATATATAAGGATGGCCTCCTCAAACAATACTAATAGCTCTTTTTCATGCTCACTCTTTATTTGCCTCGACAGACAGCAAGAGACAGACACTCTTTTCTATTCTTAGGTCCTCAGAATTTATAACATGCTACATCTGCCACGTATCTGTTGTGTTACATGGGTTCTGCTGTTCAATTATCCATTTTTATTTTTATTTTTAGTACAAGGACCATTGTTGAAATAACTTGTTGGATAGCTTGTTCTTAAAAGGCAAAAGTCACAACAATCACAAAACTTGTGATCAGATGAGACAGTGTTCTGACTTAAATCCTCTCTTAGAAAAATAATTATATTCCCCAGTTCTCCCCACTTCTAAAAAATAACCTAAAAAGGTATACTGAATCTCACCACAGAATAAGGGACACCTGATTGTTTAACAAATGCCCTAGAAAAGATTAATTTTAAAAGCCTGTTTTAATGGGGGTTCTTAACTAATGCTAACTTAACTAACAGATCACCAGGTTCTGTTTTCATTTACACCACAACTGAGGTGTAAACCAAGGGCAGCAGGGGCCCCCACAGAGACCTCAACTCCCCCTTCAAATTGAAGGAGTACATTTCATTACAAAATCTCTGTGTATAATAGATTTCTTGCATTCTCATTTTTTTAGTTAGTATTGCATGCTCAATTTTTATTTTCTAAATACAACTCAATTCAACTCCATTCAACAGAAAAGTGTTAACATGCTCCCAGTTCAATATTCTGCTTTACCTCTTGCAGCAATCAGTTTAAATGTATGAAAGATACTGGCCAATTTAGATGTTCTTTTTCTTCATCTATTTAGTTTTCATTGTAAAATTCGTCTTTATGCAATAGCAAAGTTAATTGCTAAACTTTGTTACAGAACCCTTTGTTCTTGCTGAAGTCACTTTGCTTGTCTCTCCTACTGTAAGGACACCAAATCCTAAAAGCTGGCAAGAATGCATATGTTTATTTCACCATTGCTCTGCAATTACTGAATGCCACTTAATTATAGCAACAGATGCTCGAGTGTAGGAACCAGAAAAATCAAACGCCTCATTTCCAGGTTATTTTTTTCCATTGCTTCTGCCAACAGCAGATGTGTGAGCCCCTTGTGCTCTGGCGTAAATACTTATCAAATCCTAACAGGTCACCTATGTCACAAACAACATTTCAGATGCAACTGTTTCACCTGATAATAGGCTCTGAAAATAAAACTGTGAGCTGTAAATACAATGTATTCGGAATGAAATGCCATAATGTGAAATTGCTTTTTCTCCAGCTACAACAGAAGTCCTTGACAGTTTTTGGCAGTGATAAATCACCCTCCCATTAATTGTCTCCTCTCTCATTGTGAGGTGAGCTGCTAAAAGGGGCAGTCAACAAAAATGACTTAAAGGACAAATTTTGGCAAAAAGACAATGAAGAAATCTGTCATTGCTAAGCCTCCAGTAAACTGTCATGAAACAATCAAAATATATGTAGCTGAAGTGTTTATGTCTTTGTTAGAAAGGTTATAGGATGACAAGTTTATAGTTAAAACAGGAAGCTTAGAGGGACCAAACCTGCAGGCCCTTGAGTCACTGTTTCTCCAAGTATGTTCTTTAAAATGGTACGCAAATCCTATTAGGGCTTCAGTTTACACAGTGTTTGATAGTCTTAACGACCCTATTTTCTGACTTTTCTCCCTCCTCACCCCAGACAACAGAAAGTCCATGTGAAGGCGTGGCACTGGCTATAGTAATTCTTACCCCAGTCTGAAGATCCTACCTTTCAGTGATTTAAGCCCAAGAAAAAGACACTTAGCACTGCACAGACTCTGACCTTTCCTTGTAACCCCTCCAGCTCCTGGTGTGCTAATCTGAGCAAGATCCTCTCACTGAGTGGTTTCCATGCGCCGAGAAGCAGCTTTTGCTTCCTGCAGAACAGGCGACACTGCCAGCACCCACGCATGGACCCAAGACCGAGGCGTGCGAAACGATGTCTGCTACCTTCTCCTCAGAAGTGGCACTCCCCATGACTCACATCACCTCGCCTGGCTCCCATCTGCAAATAACTCTTCCCCACTGCAACTCTTCTACAGACAGAACAAACCAGAAGCTCTTGCCTCAGGATTCTGCTCTGTAGGAGAAAGAGTTCAAAATTTGGCACTAATTTAACTTTTTTTTTTTTTTTTTTTTAAGGTTGCTAACATGTAAAATGCAGGGAGATGGCTACCAGTCTTTCCTGCCCTCAGACTGCCTCCACCTCTAGGGCATTCAAACAGCAGATGGCATGTTTAAAGACCACAGGTTATCCCTTCATGTAGGAGGGGTAGGGGATGCTTGTCAGATCCACACCTTCAGAAAGGGCAACATTTCTCCTTTTCGAAACAACATGGTGCTGTCACTTTATAATTAAGGTTGTTGGTTTTTTATTATTTCATTTGATGAGACTGGGAAGAGAAAGTATTCTGAGAACTAAAAAGAAAAAAAAAAAGGAAGAAGAAATTTCTGTTTACCTGTCAGCAGATGGTTGGAAATTTACCATAAGCAAGGTTAGAAAATGATTTGTTACTAATATGCCTGTCAAGGGCAACGTCTGGAGTTTGGTTTTATATTTATGTTTGTAAGAAAATTACAATATAAATATAAATGAGTTACATCAGGTATTTAAACTAGACTGGACAGGGCACTAGAAAATATATGACGGGAACATTTCCCGCACCAGCAGGAAGATGAACTAGGTGACCTAGCGTGTCTTTTCCACCACACACTCCTACCATTTCTGTATTACCGAGGATGATTGATACCAAATATCCCTTTATGCTACTACCCCTTTTCATTTTGCTGCATATTTGTATGCTTCTGGGGGAGTTGATATTTTAGGAGAACAGCTATGGGGAAGTACTGAAGGGGATTCTTCATCCCGAAGGCTGAGAACTGAGAAAGGTCACACAATAGCTTGTGTAGCCATAGCAGCTTTGTTGTCATGGCATGAGAATCCTTCGCCAGTTCTTCTACTTTTACAAAGGAGCAGTCATCTAACATTGTGAGGTATTTAATGTAAAGCCTGCTTTTTTGACATGGTTATAACAAGCTATTTTGTGTCCAGACATTTACACAGACCTTGTGTTATCCGTGATTTATCCCCAACCCATGTTCCTCAATTGTGCTTAAGCATGGTTATAGTTGTAGTAAATCATATGTTGAAACACACAACTAGAAGGAAGGAACCATATAGCTATGACTAACATTGGAACATTAAACAATAATACTCCACTGAGCACCAGCACCATCAACAAGTTTCTATCAGCCTGGTCCTGCAGTCCCAACACAAGTATCTCTCCCCTTTCCCCTCATCTCCATCTTCCATTTGGAACTCTTTCAACAGTCACTTAGAGACCACATTATAGGGTCTCTGCAGTCTGAGAATTATAACCAGCTCAAATTTAAAAAATCAAACCAAACCAACAAACCAACCAAAAAAAGCCTAAGTCTCAACATACACTTCGGAAGAATACTCTTGAATTTTGCCAAGAAATTACACATCTTGTCTTTCAGATTGAAAAAAAAAACCATAGTGACAAAGTCTATATGAACATTATATCAAAAACTAAGAATAATCCAGAAACAGGTGGAAGGCATTTCAAGAGACAAGAACTGCCTTCTGAAAGAAAATGTAATCAGGAGAAAACTCAGAAATTCCAGAGATTCCTAGTTATGCTCTAATCGTGTGTGACTTAAATTTTGATAAATGTACTCTGTGTATATAAAACATCTCTTGAATGACAGAAAAGCAGAAGAAATAAAGTGATTGAAGGTTTTTTTGGTTTTTTTTTGGTTTTTTTTTTTTTTTTTTTTTGGTGATGAGCCAGTTTGAGAGCTTACTGTGAGCATATGGAGATAGCATATTTGCAAGTCCATCTCTGGAGGATTGCAAAAGGCCCTTAGCTTGTGAAAAACAGCAATGTTATTTTTTTTAACGTTCCCTATATTTAGAGATTAAATCGCTCACTGCACAAACCCATTTGGAACAGGCGAGAAGGTGAAAAGGATAATCAGTACAGTCACTGGTCCGTGTTTCCTAAACGCTTTTGAAAACATTACTGTGTGCAGGCATAAAATTAGCGGCAGGACCTTAAAAAGGCTGGCATTTAGCATGACTTTTTGGAAAGTGACACCCTCATTTTTTTCTTGTAGGATATCATTAAATTTCAATCGCCCTATGGCAGTGCCTTTCCATTAATAACCAATTCACTGTGTCACTTTGGCTCTCCTTTGAAATAATGAGCCTTTGCTTCGCTTTAATAAATTTAAACATATTCTCAAGGCCAGGGAAGATAGGAAACCGCAGATGGGCTGAGAAAAACACGATTCATAAATCCTTAACTGCCTGAGATCGTTGAGAGCAAAACAAAGTAACACTCGTAAAATATTAAACAATCCCAGCTGTATGAGTGAAGCTTCATTAACAAAAATGGACTATTTACTGCCTTCAACAGAGCCTGTGGGTGGAAAGATTCAGAGAAATCTTCTTTAGAAAAACACTGTCATCCTCATTTTGATTCTTTAAGCAACTGATGGTGTGGTAGATATTTATTTTGCATAGCCATATGCAAAAACATTTTAGCAGAAAATTAATGATACTCTGATTACATTAAATACCACAAATCATGCTTCATCATATAAGCAGGAGTGAAAGAAAACAGAGAAATTTAGAAGATATTTTATCCTTGAAGAATTCACATGCCAATAGAAGTAAAACATGACAAACTTTGTGTAAATCATAAGGGACTTCTCTAGCACTCTAAAGTATACACAGCAGTATGAATAACAGCAGAGAAATCAAGCAATGGCATTGCTTCTGCTGGGAAGACTTGCAATTGATTCTGTGTGTTATACTTCTTCTTGCTTTAACCTTTATCAACATGCAGCTAATTTTGTTTATATACCTATCTGGTACAAAAGAAGAAAAGTCTTTATTTCAGGCTTCCATGTCTACCATTTATTTAAATTTGACCAGAGTTCTGCTCAGGTAAGGAAGGCAGGCTTTTACTTTGGTTTTAAGTATACAAAGCTGGACACTTAGATACATGAAGCTGATTTTGTGCTGCCAAATAACATACACAAACTCCCAATGAATTAACTGAAGAAGTTGTGAAGACAGCTCCTGCCTCTTGGATCTGGCTCTCACTCTGTGAGTTCCTTGCTCTACCTCCATGTCAGTCTTGCCACCTCCCCTTCCTCAGCTGCTCTGATGCACTGGGGACCTTCTTTCCAGTCGCACAAGCTACAATGTCAACATGTACCCCCAGGAATAGCAGCCTATAATGTTCCTAAATCCCCTTTCAAGATTTGTTGAAATTTAAATTAAAGCTAACAAGGTTTATTTATTAATATAAATTTAGAAGATCAGGAAAACATCCATACAGATAGCATAGAATTTAAGTGTCTACAGCAAGAATAACCTTTCATGGTATCATGGAGGGTTTTTTCTAAGCCAAGAATTGCATACAAGTTTAAAGAAGAATAGAGATCAGTGTCAGTTTACTAAATGCTAAGAACCTGGAAGCTCTATCTCTAAAGACAAGCTGACAATTGAGTGGACAGAATGTCAATACTTCAAACATTTCAAGGGTAAAAATATTGCTTTTTACAATCCATGTCATATTTAATGCAAGGAAAGAATTTAGATTTTTGTTTCTTTTGCTGGCTATCAGGTTTTTTTTCCTTTTATCCCAGTGAAGAGCATAATTAGAGTATTTAACACTAATACATGGTGCATTTTTTTTTCCCTAAGGAACAATAGTTTCAGCCTAAATGCAAATATGAACATAGTAATTTTTTTATATTTTAGTTTATCAACACTTAAAAAAAAAACAACCAAACAAACAAACCTCCAACATTCAGTTTATTTATTTCAAGATGTTTCTCTTATCTGTAAGAACCATTATCCTTTCTTAATACTCGAGGGGGCATTTTGACCCCTGCAGAGGCATTTCTCTTTCCTGCTTGAAAGCCTAGGAACGCACTTAGCCTTCATGGCTCCCACTACCTTCACTGGAAACCCTGAGTACTGCTCAAGAGTTATCACCCTATAATCATTAGAGCAGTCATTTCTGTGCTTAGCAGACCTTCACTGTAGCTGATTTGTATAATCAGGGTTAATCTGTTCTGATTGCAAACATCCATACCGTAAAGTTTGAATGAATTCACACCGATGCTCACTCAGCACAGGATGCCATCAGCACTTCTGCAGAAATATGCTGTGGGATTTTTGTTTGGTTTTAGGGGTGACTTGATCCAGCATAAGTAAAGTTGCTGTCCCCTTCCTTCATATGAATTTGGGAAGAACTTAACTTGTTGCATCATCTATGAGAAGGAATGAGGTAGGAAAAGCAGTGGTAAAGCACTAAAGCATTAGCAGCAGCAGTGAGCCGGTAGCTCTAACACCGGGGTTACCTGTCTGCATGAAAGCAGCAATCAGGCTTTCTACAATAACAACCTCAGACAGACTTAGAAAACAAAACTGTATTTGCCCCAAATATTTTTAGTGTAGGTAGTAGAAGAGCTTTAGGTGACGTGTTGTCTAATCCAGTCGAGCAGAGAAAGCATTTATTCTTTTCTCTACACACCAAGAGTTGTTACTACTAGTTTTTGGCTTCTGCTTTCAGAAAATAAAAGAAATTTTAAAATCTAATCCTATTGGAGCAATTAGGAATAGTGTAAACCCCCCAAATTTCACAGTCACTTGAAAATTAAAGAGTAAATGTGAGATAGTCAAAATTTCATTTTTCTTTCATTTAATGAAACAAGTGGAAGTTTCCCTTTAAGCATATATAAAAAAATTAAATCTATGAAGACAATTTTATGATGCCTCATTCCTGCTGCAGGGTCTTTTTTTTTTTGCTATTATTGTAGAATTACTACAGACTGAATGCCTCCCAAATTACAGTCTTGCAAACTAATATACAGAATGCCAGGTAATGTTTCCACAGATTTTTCCTACTAATGTGCTAGTTGTGCAGGTACCTTTTTCCAAAGGATACTTTGGTGTCGGATTCCGCAACCAAGAGTGTCTATCAGAATACTTTACTGGGGTATTCCTGAAGTATATACCCATTTACTTATTACTAAACTGAACTCACTAACTTAATTCTCAAAAACAACCACAGAGCGAAAGGTTAATGAATTTCAGCCACTATCAGTTTGCAGTAGGTTTGGACTGGCCACCTAGAAGTGAAAAAAACCCCACCAAAAACAAGTCCTCTATGCTCCATTACCAGTGCTTTGAACCATCCAGTCACATGGATTTTGATGTTTTGAGAGGGTGAAAAGAATGCAGATTGGCATGAGAATACCACATTAATTCAGCAGTTAAATGGTTCTTTGAGAAGATTCACTGACATAAAAAAGCAAAGCTGTCTTTCTAAGCCCTCATCCTCTTTGGATCTATACACATTTTCTGTGAAAAGTTGATTCTTTTCCTTCTTCCCTTTTTTTTTTTCAAACAGCCTTTTATCATCTAACATGTGAAACAATTGTAATGTGAGGCATGTGAGCAGAGAGCCTTTGCCACTGGGCCCTCATAAATCTTGCCAGTTCCCAGTGAACAACACCAAATATTTGCAGCTGAGGAACATTTGGTCTGGCTTAAATTAACATATCTCAGCAGTCAGAAGTCATTAAGCTTTGCCAGTGATTTGAAACCATTTTTCCATTTCAAAAGCGACAGTGGCTGTTACTTATTTTTCTGGATTAAGAAGGTGGTAAGGAACAAAAGCAATGAAATGAAAATGGAAGATACTAATGAAAAAAAAATTACAAAAGGGCTTTGAACTGCCTTTGGTAAATTTGTTATTAAGACTTCTTTTAAATAGCAGAGTACTTACATATAAGATCAAATAATAATTCAAGATGATACACATTAATTTCAGTGGCAAATTATGTGATTTAAAGGCTGTGAAAATGTATACTTATTTTCTTCCTTAATCTCTTGTGAATATATGCACTATCAATTTTAAAAGCTGATGAAAGCTTTAAATGAAAAACAATAATCCAACCTTTTTCAATTAAAGGCTGAAAGTGGATTAAGTACTGGAGTAAAGAAATATGCTGTTGTGCTCTTCAAAGATCACTTCTGATATGGTCTGTTCAGATGCAGAGGGCTGAAAAAACACCTCAGATCTGGAAACACTGAAAAAATTACAAGCAGACAGAAAAATTATTGGTTTTAATGCAAGTAAAATGGGAGTTCAGATCTTCTAGACTTGTTATTTCTGTATTATTTACATGACACATAACTCCTGTTGAGTTGGTAAATAAGTTATCATCTGAAAGATGATTCACGAGAGCCACTCAAGGCCTGACTTGTCAGAAAAAAACCCCCAACACTTCCCCACATTTATGCTTCCTAGTCTAAAATTATACAACTCTGTCAGAAATCATGTCAAAAATGTTTCATTACAAACTCTGAAAGGTGTTTGCCAATTTATAACAAAATAAATATTGCAAGAGATTTTGATATGTACACTGATTTAGATATGTACACTGATTGCAATGCAGTTATGTTTTCTGACTTATAGGCGAACAGCTAAACTGAATGTACTTATTCAAATTAATGCTAATTATAATTTTTCAGCCTCCAATTAGTTTTACTGATAAAGTTTTCATGTTTATGAAGCACTACTAAAGACAACCCTTCCATTTGAGAGCTTTCTGAGGTTTTCAAACTTTTTAAACTCTCTGCAGCTTTGCTAAAATCAGTTCTGTGTAAAAAATAGATATTCTATTAACCAAACTTGAAAGATGAAGAGTTTTAAAAAGAAAATATTTACTGCTAACTAGGTATGCATGGTTACCAGGATAGCTGTATAACCAACTAATTTTCTAGGTGGGCTTTTCTTTTGGGGATTTTATTTTAAAAATAAAAAGTAATGGCAATAAAAAAGTCTTCTACAAAAAGCTTTTGAAAATAGTCTACATTATTAATGCAATGTAAAAGGAATTATATGATTCCTATACTTGAACAGAGAGCAAATCATGGCATATGGATACCCAAATATGAGAAATAAGACGAGAGTGTTTGGGAATATGAAAATACTAGAGTAAATGTATTCTCAGATAAGTGGTTGTATTTTTCGTCTCCCACAAGAACACAATAAAGTGAAGCAAGCATGTCATTTATCCTCTACTTTTCTTCAGGTCATGTTATAGCTGAAAAAAACAGCAGAGGAAAATCTTTGACATGTTTTCTTCCATTAATTACTGATAACATTTCCTTACCATTTTACAGGATAGGGCAGTTGAGGCTGGAAGGAGCCTCTGAAGACCACCTAGCCCAGCCCAACCCATGACTGTCCAGCTGGCTTTTAAGTAGCTCCTTGGAGAGTCTCCACTACCCCTCCTCAACACCCTCAAGGCTAAAAAGTCTTCTCGTACACTCCAAAGTAATTTCCTCTATTCCAGTTTCTGTCCATATCCTCCTGTCCTTTCACTATTCTTTTTCCAGAGACATTCCACTATCCTCTGTCTATGGTCTAATCCATTTGACAATAAACCATGCCATCCTGAAGAAACAGAACAGGTCTGCAAAGCTCCCTCACATCACAAAAGGTTACCCTGTATGCAGAGGTCTATTTTTGTGGTCACAAGTCATAAAACATTTTTCAAAACCTACAAGCTAATTTCATGGGGAAAACCAAGTGGGACAATATATTAAAAGATCAGGTTAGAAGGCATACATGCAGCTTGTGGAAGTCTGTTTTATACTCTACCCACTTTCTATGTAACCCTGCACGTTTAGACTGAACTAAAGTGATACAGATGCTGCTTCAATGCTAGCTTGAAAGATGGAGAGTCTGAAGGAGCACCATATCACATCACAACCTTACATTAAGGTAAGGAAGAGAACAATGGAAGCATGTAGCCAATCTAGAGATCAAGTAATCACATGTATAGCTATTTAACCAAAATATGGCTGCTTTCCAAGATGTGCTTTTCCAAGATCTCCAAACCTGTCATCATAAATCTTTGGTGAGACAGGGATGTTGTGTGGGTGCTGAGCATCTTCTTCTAAATTTAATCCTACTTTTCAACAACTTTTTACTTCAGAACTCCTTCTTTTTAATCTCTTTTTCCCTAGCAGAATAGAAAAAAAAAAAAAAAAAGGATTGAAATTAAAGGAAAACCAAGGCTACTCTGCTCTGGATTGAGGAAATGTGTAATCAGTGAGAATAGAATCAATCCCACTATTCACTAGAGAGTATTTCTCAAGGAGGATAGCCCACCGTTGGTTAGGTATGGGCTACAAACTGGCTGTAGTAGTCAGAGGTTGTGTTGCAAAGGGCTCTCTAGTTGCTTAAGAAGATGAGTATTTTTCCTCTCCCATGTCATATGGTGAGGTCAGGCTTTCAGGATGTTCACTTTCCTTTCACAGTTTACTGAGTAACAATATTCTGGATGCTGCATTTCATATAAAACCTACACATGTTTGAGACAATACATGTAGTATGATTAGATTTGGGTTACTTAACAAAATTTCTTAAACTCTGAACATGTCTAAACATTGTTATATTAGTGTACAACACAGAGCCTCATTCAGCAAGACTCAAGCTGAAATAAATATCAAGCCCGGAAGATGCTCCTTGAACCCTGTAGCTACAAGAAGTATTTCATGTGATTTATTAAAGCATAAGAATATATGTAATGACAAAAAAACGTTGGGAAGTAGAGGATATGGCTTCTTTTATCCCTTTGGAGACATCACAGCTATAACTTATGGGAAGACCAGTCTGGAGTGAATTGTGTGACTCCGTTATCAGCTGTGGGGTAAATAAAATAATACTCTATTTAATAGACCTGACAACAGCTATTGAATTTACATCATGAGATAAAGCTACTTCTTTTAAAATGAGCTCACCAAAGCTGAAATTGGGATTAGTTAATAACTAAGATGTTCAAGTTTGAAAGAGTATATATGGAATTCATATTATTTCTAGTTCTCATTTTATATTTAGTGTTGTGCAGAGGGCTTTGAGCATTTTATTTAGGGAAATAAACAGTACTGTTAAATTGTGGGTTTGGGTTTTTTCTTTATTCTCCTTCCCAAAAAGAAAATGACAACAGAGAGACAGAGAAACTCAATGACAGCAATAGTAGTTCAGACCTTAAAAAATCGATATTAGCTAAACAATAGACAAAATCACCAACTGAACTTTAACTTTTGCAGTATCATTGGAATTAAGCCATTTTAGACAGATGTTCATGGGAACAGATAATGCATACAGAGTTCAGACATTTAAAATGCACTAAAATGAATGTTATTTTTAAAGGAATTAAAGCACTGCACAATAGTATATCAATTCAAGTAAAGATTACAGTTTAAAAATTCCTTATGAAAGTACACAAGCAAATGACCCACTTAAACAGTCCCCTTCATGTTCTTGGATGTCAGTTATTTATAAAAGTTCCTTTGCCATTCAAACAATTTTGTGTCAACAGGAAATGAGTTAGACAATCTTTAATAAACACATAAAGAAGTGCTCTAGAGATAGTTGTTTAATTATGGACAGCAACTCATTGAAGCATAAAAAGAAAATGCTAGAATGTAGGTTTGGGGAAAAAGGTCTTGGAAATCAGTTATGAAAATATCTCTTTTAATCTGGCAATATAGTAGCTACCTATATTTTTTAACTGACATTTAATGTCTGTGGTCATTATTATACTTATGGATCCTTATTTGTATTATTAAATGAGTTTAGTATTAACATTAATCAAGGTTTCATTTTGCTGTGCTAAGAAGGGAGTACAGATTTAAAGAAAATTTTAGAAAGTGCAGAGAAAACCATTCACAAAATTATTCTTCCACTTGTGTTAGCTTCAACTGCAGCTGAAATTATAGCATATATCTGAGGTGCATGATAGAAAATACTTTCTCTTCTATGTACACTATAGTGAGTAGAAAAGTACATGATGGAAGTAGATGACATTAAATAGACCTGCAATTTTTCTTTGAAATTCTGTTTTCATAATTCTGCTTTCAGAAAAAAAAAAAAAACAAACAAACAAGCTGGAATCAAACCTAGCACTCCCTGTTCTACAGTTCCACTAAAAAGTCATTCTCCTA
This sequence comes from Vidua chalybeata, assembly GCF_026979565.1. Taxonomy (NCBI): domain Eukaryota; kingdom Metazoa; phylum Chordata; class Aves; order Passeriformes; family Viduidae; genus Vidua; species Vidua chalybeata. The sequence continues at coordinate 51,284,341 of NC_071531.1, read as the reverse complement.
CATTTCTAACAACTTCATTAGAGTGGCTGCATTTCTTTCACAAGTATGAGCTAGAAACTAAGTGGAAAAGAAAAAAAAACATACCCCGCATAAAGGCAACCAAGAAGCTGTTCATGTGTTACGTAAAAAGCATTTACAGAATGAATTCTTAAAATAATTATTCATGACTTCGGACTTTTCTCTCAGATAGATTAAACAGGTCTTTTAACCATTTCTTCACTATGCCTGATCAAGCTTAGTACAAAATACACTATTTTGTACTATTCACTACTTTGGTATTTTAGTACTTTTAGGATTAAGAAAAGATTGGTACAGGTTTCTTTTAGCTGAAAATAGAAGCATTATTTTAATATATCAGAGAAGCCATCTGTGGAAAGATAGTAGACAAATCTCTATTCTATTGAACATTTTCTACTACAAAATTCTGTATTAAAGTGGTTAACATATCTTTTCCCCTCCATTTTTCCAGAACAGCTCTAATTTTGATATGGAAATTTTTCAAACTTAAATCAGCAACCGAAGAACTTGATTGAGGATGTATTGAATTGTACCCAATGTTAAGTCAGGTACTCCCTATGTCCCATGTTTCTAATTTTAAAATGCTGTAATATAATATTAACAGTTAATTTAATAATTAAAATCTTATTTTTTTAAAGTGACTTCATGGCCAGTATTTACATTATTTCTCTAGCTGTATATTGCAAGTGAAAAGGGGTATTTTTATTGGGTATTTTTAATTGGGTATTTTTTATTAATCTTATATATTTTAATGGGCCCACATACATATATACACACTCTTACACACACATACACACTCACACATACAAAAAGGTTGGCCAGGAAATTAGACATCTTATCTGTGAGCTTGCTAAATAAGGACCAATAACCTAGGTCTGCAGTAGTCTGTGTGATAACTGCTCTTACAAAATGAAATTTTGACTTTTTCACAGCTTAGCTACAAGTAGACACTATCAGTAAAACTGCATTTCTGTGCAATATGATGGGAAGTAAAAGATTTCAACATCTGACAGGAGAAAATGAACAACTGATAAACAATCTTTAAAATGTTCTCTCACTGCAAGGCATGCTTTTGATGATGATTTACATTTTTATTATTGTTGACTTTCAGGATGGGGCTGATGGCTGGCTAAACATACAATAACTGAAAGAACAAGCTACATAAAATGCAAGCCAAATCATAAGAAAAACATGACTGGCATCATCTGCTTTAAAAGCTTTTGCTCATTTTTCTCTTCATTTAAGTATTCAGTAAAAGGAACTCAGCACATTGGGAAAAATAGCAAAAAAAAAAAAAAAAGTCATAGCTTTCTGATTCCAACATGGTAAATATTCCAATTCCTCTTCCACTTTTCTCCTCCCACTCAAGAATTAAACTCTAATTCCTTATCCCAAGCACAATGAAGGAACTCATACTAACACTTAATGCTCCTGCAGAGTCAACATTTGATATTACACACTAACCTGGGATTGTAGCTTTGGGGGAAAAAAGTGTACAACTTAGGAAAGATGACCATGCTGAAATATCCATGAATATAAAATAAACCTGCAATTTAAAAAGTGTGTAACTGTGAACTATTTAATTTTTTTTTGTTTCTGCACCAAAGGGTAAGGAAAGAAACAGGCAAAATTCTTTGTTAATTCAGTTAATCTGTTCAGTTGACTAAATAAATTGGAAGAAACAAAAGCATAAACAATGATTTGATTTTGTTTTGCTGTTTTGAAGACAATTCTTGCACGGTTTGTAGTTTCTTTACAATCAATTTTTCATTTAAATTAATTAAGATAATTATAATTTTTAAAGCAGTGCTTTGAAAATGAATGCTTTTAATATTTAAAAATAATAAAAATCATTTTATGTTAACCCAATGTTAATTTGCCTAAATCCTCATTCCGTCTGTAAATTCCAATTAAAATTTTACGTAATTCTTTCCTACCTGTTACTACTTAGTGCACAAATTAAACTGAAAATTTTATTACCCACTCAGCTTTATCTTTTAAATTAAATCAACCAAATTTAATAAAACTGGCTATAAATGAAAGCACCCTCATCTTTGTTTGTTAAGATTTTAATTATAAAATATTATTGCTAAATAATCCAAAAGAGAAAAGAGTAATAAAAAACCTCCAAACCCCCCAAAAGTTGTATCAGAATTCTGTGATGTTATAGTTACTCTGGAAATGCATAGGACAAACCCAGAAAGTGCCTTTATTTTTTTAGGTATCTGCAATTAAATACTGCTCATCATACATTTGTGTTTCATCTATGAATTTCATTCTTAGTCATACCTATTTATACTCATTAAATATATGGGATCAAGTTATATTTACTTATTTACGATGTTACATCATTTCAATCAGTGCTCAGAAGCACTAACACATAATTCAGCTCCTAGAAGCAAGGACAGTGCTACTTAGGGTTTATCATACAAACTATGAGATGACAGTCTAAGTAGACTTGTACCATACTTCTGTGGGAAAGGGAAAAATGGAGTAGTGAAAGGGGAAAGAAAACAATGAAGCAGACTCAGTTTACAGCTAGGACACTGTAGATTATAGCTTTCCAATACTTTTGAGGTGTACAGATTTTATATGTCAGTTCTTATTTTTATGTCCATTAGATAAAGTAGAACGTAATTTATTGAGTTCTAACCCAATTATTGTTTAAAACAAATATTGACTTCAAGTAAAAGAATTATCAATTATCTCTATTCATTTTTTTTGAGTAAGTTATTAATATGTTACCATGAATCTTTCACCTCAAAAGTTACAATAGTTAAATACTGGGTCTAAGAGAACAACAGGAAAGCATTCTGTGCCATACTTCTAATGAAAAAATCAGAACATAAGTTCAGAACTGATTTCTGTTTAAGAACAGGTAACCAAGGAACTCAATTATTCAGTTTTTCTGCCAATGTTCCTTTATTTTTCATACACCCCCTCCCAGCCAAAGCTGAAACTGAAAATCCAACTGACAATTTGCACAAATGCATGAAGTGCAGCCTGGGGATAAAAACAGGCTAAGGACTCACCAAAGATAAAGTATGAAAACACAAATTCCACTTCTTAGCTTCAAGGACAGGCTGGACAGGGTACTGAGAAACATGGTCTATGAAAGGTATCCCAGCCCATGGCAGGGGAGCTGGAACGAGGTCTCTTTAAGGTCCCTTCTAACCCAAGCCATCCTGTAATTCCGTGATTCTATGATTCCATTTTTAGTTTAAGTTTGGGTGGAAAAGCTATTGACTGGCTTCAGCAACTGTTTTCTAATGGGTAATAATTGGGTAGAAGAGAATATCTGCAGTGCTAATGTGCAAGTATAATGAGGTAGGACTCTTAAGGTGAAATGAATGAACAAGCCCTAGCCAAATGTTTTGTAATAAATCCACTGAAAGCCTGGAAAATGTGCAACAGTACCTGGTTAGAAAACTTCTATTTGAAAGAAATCAAATTACTTGAAATCAGAAGTTGTATAAAGGAGTCCACAGATTTGTAATATGGGTATTAAATATTTTTGATACTAAATGAAAGCAAGCAAAGTCAGGACTGCAAGGTAAAGGTAATATAATCAGATACTATTCTGCTGTAAATAAAATGTTCTGTTAATAAAGTCAAGGCTTGATATCCTTTCCTGAAACGAATATTATTCCCTTGTGTTTGGATGTCACAATGCTAAACAAAAGGGCTGCAATTTGATCTCTGACCATGCTGCGAAGATTTTCTTGTGCCCGCGTTATTTAGTGCTAGTACTTTCTAGAGCAGATGTGTTGTGGAGGAAGCTAATTGTAGCAGTCAAAACAGCCAGGCTAAAAGCTAACAATTAAGCAGTCTGGACAATCAAGGATTCAGTGTTTAAGCTCACTCTCTAGATCTCTTTTATTTAGCAGAATTTATGGCCTGTTACATGGAGGCTTTGCAATGTAACAAAGGAGCGACGTGCCTTGAAAATGCAGCTAAAAAGTCATTGAAGTTGTAATTTTATGAGTTCATACAATGGAAAATGGTCATGCTTTCACTCCCACAAATCAGACTGCTGCAAACTCAACATATGTAGCTATTTTGTTTGAACTGAAAAAATTGCATGCAGATGAAAACGTAAGTTTTCTCTCAGAAAAAGTCTGTATTTCAGTATATCTTTGTTGAACAAAGATTTAAATCCCCTTTTTTATTAATCACAGATAAAAAGGTGCCAGATGCAGATCCTCATGTCAGAAAAAGTAGAATGCAGACACTTTAGAGACAGGGTGCATAATCTGCTAAATCTAAGTTCACTATTCAGATAGGGCTAAACTTACCGTGCAGAACTAAATATTTTCCTAAAAATTCTTAGCATAGAAGAGGTATGTGGGAGGCTGGCTTTAACCAGAACTATGTCTAAGATAACCTCTTGAAACAAGCCTTTGCTATACAAGTGGGTTTTTTTAAAAATTCTTCCATTTCAACAGCACTAAATCTTTGCTCATGATATAAGTCATTGGTTGCAGGAAGTTTAACTCTTGCTTGTTGAAAAAAAAAAGGGAGTACCTACACTGGCCAGCTGAATTTCTAATTTCATATATGTGTCCTTAACCTGACCCAAGATGTGATTGGTTAGATTTCATATGTGCTCACTTCCATAGGTATCTCCTACTAAGATGATCAATAACATATACCCTTCTATCACAAGGCATATCCTGTGAACTCCTGCAGTGCATCCAGAACTTTCTGTGCTCAGAGATGTCCAATAATCATTAGTTTAGTAGTAATTTCCTGACTATTGAACTGGTTAGAAATATACTCAGTTGAGAGAAATGTGGCAAAAGGATAGTCCACGTTATGTGGAAAATGACATATAATACAGAACACAGTTTCTTGGGGGAGGGGAGGGAGGGAGGGAGGGAGGGAGGGAGGGAGGGAGGGAGGGAGGGAGGGAGGGAGGGAGGGAGAAATAAGTATCTACTTAAAATAAGTATCTACTTTTCCTAGGTTATGAAGAGCTGAAATGCTGCTACTGCTAGTGATAACTTTAACAATTGTTTGAGGCATTTTAGCTCTATCCACAGGGCTCCAGTGGTGAGCCTTTTTTTCTGTGTACAACAAATACACTACATTGCCAATCTCCTTTTGTCTCACTGCCAAGGTCACGGTCAAGAAACAGACTGAGTTTTTCCACTTTGTTAATCTAGGGTGTCTGGAGTTTTTCAGGAAATGCAGGAAATTCTAGGTGCCTAGTAAAAAGCAAGTCATTTGTATAACAGTGGGCAGCAGTATCAAGTGTTCTGCACCTGTTTTACACTCCAGGACTGTAATTTCTGCAAAGTAAACAGTAGATCTCAGGGTCAGATTACAAATTCTAGTAGGCTGTTTGCTAGATTGCTGCTTTGTTTAACCTTTACACTTTCATTTAGAAAGGAGAAAGTATCATTGTCACACCAAGAGGGCAGTTAAAGAGTTTTAATTAACTGTGGAGGTAATTAGACCTCTCAGTTTAACAATTATCAGACAATTCTTTTCTCCTCTAAGTCCTTTAAAGTTGTTCAGTCCTTTATGAGGAGTAAAATCAATTTTACAAATATTCTGCTGAAAAGAAAAATGGATAAAAGACTATATAGAAAGAAAAGCTGATTCTACTATGAAATTATCTATTTCCTTCTTTTGATTTAATAACAAGTCAAAATCTATCAGCTTCTCATCCACCATTCCCTGCCAAAGTCCAATTCTAATCCAATTGCTCCTTCTATTAACTCATTGTCCCTTCAGTCTCTTGAGCCTCTGCTCTGTTTGGCCCATTGTTTTACTCACACATTTGAGAAAGGTAAAAAAAAAAAACCCTCCCACTCCTTCTTTCCAATAAAGTTGGCTGCTTACAACTGTAGTTTAAAGAATTAGTTGAAATCTCTGATCCAGCTCTCCCTCTCCCCCTGTGGAAAACAAGATCTTTCATCATGAGGGACAATACTTATCACTTCTGATTCTCAACTTCATTTTTCAAGATGCAGATATACCTCAGAAAGCAAGTAATAGCAATCTTATTCCCAGAGTCAAGGAAGGACTCTTCAACATAGACTCTCCTGAACACAACACATAACTATGAATGTAGATATATTAATATATGCATGTAGGACCTTTAAAGAAGTAAAATGGGAAGCAATACAGAACTGTGTTCAATGGTTCTTAAGGAAAAAAAAAGAAAAGGAGTTGTTTCTTTTACTGGCATGAATCATTGCAGCTTCACTTGAATTAAATGTACAACAGGTGTGGGCTCTGGGATTATCTCTTGCACCATTCTGCCAAAGCCTAGCTCCCGTACACCTGAATTCCAACATAGCCTCTGCTGAACACAACTCCTGCTATGCTGTCGGTTCATTTGCATGCATATAAAACTACGGTTTACTCTTAATGCCCTCCATGTGAAGCTAACAAATTTTAAGAAAATGATTAAGTAAATTTCTCACTAGTACAGAACTGGATGTGACAGATGAAGACGTGACTTGAACAGGTCACAAAAACACTGACAGAGGGGTGACAGTGACAGATTGGCGAGCTGAACTCCAGGTCTGTACATATAATGTGTGTTTCTATCCTCAAAAAAAAAATTGTAACATCAAAATGTTACAAAATCACAGAATTTTAAATAAAAATATAAGAATTCAGCTTGTTAGTGATAAGCAAATTATCATGCTTTACATTTTAATTGGAAGTTGATCGGATAACCAAAAAAAGGCAGAATTTAAAGAAACACAGGAGGAAGCTGTAAAACATAAAGAACTGAAAGGGCTAAAATGATGACAGGATACAGCCAAGAACATCATTTGGCCAGGAGGAATTTTGGTTGAATTACTGTAAAGTAATGAAGTAAAAAGGAAAACACAAGACCAACATTTAAGACTAGCTTAGGAGTCTGAGGTACTGCCATAAACCTCTTGAGATTTGTTCTCATGATTTTACCCACCCCAAAATTATGTTGCAGTTATAAGCCTTGTGAATTCCAGTTGCTTATCATTTGTTCTACACATAATAAATCCTTATTTGTAATATCCACCATATAATGGAGTAGTAAATATTTCCAATTAGCTTTAGTGTCACAATCCTCAAAAACTGATGCATTTATGTTAATATAAAAGCATACATGGAACGTTTTATCATGCATTAGAGATTTTAATCAGGTAATCTGCACAGCATCTGGAAACCTAAGCAGAGGGAAAGTCTGCTATAACAAAGGCACTGTAACAGTTCACCTTCAGTGAAGAACAATAATGCATTATTAAATTCACTTTCCTGCTCAGTGGTTACAGTTAGCTGACCACAGCAAATTTGCTCTCTGCCTGGTCTTCACAAGTTGGCAGAAAAATAGATTCTGTCACATTTAACGGGTTCTGAAAATGACAGGATGCCTCTCTTGGTTTAACTATAAACCATAATCTTTCAGAAGTAAATATAATTACAAATGCCTTTTGTCACGTAGTTCTTAGGAAGGATATTATATGGGGGTTATTAGAGTAGTAGATCTCACTGCGTACCTGAATATCATTAGAAGCCAGAATTGATATTGCACAACAACAACTTCAAAAAAAGAATCAGATTTCTATTTTTGTTTCATCCTAAATGACATCATAATTCTTAGAAAACAAAGGTACAGGCATTAAATTCCTTGAGTATGGTCAAACAGTTATCAAGAGATAACTCCTTGAATGAACATCGAAGAAAAACTTATGTGTCTTTTGTGCAAAATACCGTTTTAATCTTATTCTGCATCTAATTAGAAATTTGTTTTTTTTAACATACATTTGATTGAAGGAAGCTTTAAGAAAATGACCTTAGACTCAGGATTCAGTGATGAAGAATTATTGATTAGGAATTTAATTAGCAATATTTAGCTTAGTGGTACACAACAGAACCCGATCCCTTCAGGTTTCCAAGGAGTTCTATCAGGCTGCAAGCATGATAACAATCTGCTCCATATGATATTAACTTTCAGGTAGAGGTCTTCAAACAACACCATACACCACTTAAATACTGCTGAAGTGCAATTTAGGTCCCAGTTAACATGCCTTAAAGATTTTTAATTAGGTTTGTGTAGGTAAGTAGTTTAGGTAACAAGACACTTTTTTTTTTCCCTCTAAGCCCTTTAATTCAGCAGTTTTCTTAGAAAAAGTTCCAAAGTGGGAAGTTTGAAGACTCACTAAAAGACAAGATTGGGTTCTAGAATCTCTCTGCAGCCTTTTATTACTTATTTAGAGACAAAAGATAAGTTTTAGTAACTCCTCAGAGTTTTATATATAGGTTATATATATTATAAGTTTTATAATGACACTGTACTCAAAACTGACATGAAACTTAACACAGTCACTATTCACTGAAGTGGAATTGCCACCTGATGCTAGGTAGTCTGTCCTTACTATTATGTGCCTAAAGTGAAAATTTTGTAAATTGAGAAAAGATGTAAAATGGCATAAAAGATTTGGATCTTAACTCACCCTTGCTGTGAAAAGCAGCACCACACTTCAGGCAGGAAACCCACTGCCAAGGGCAGGACCACCTTTCACTAGACCAGGTGGCTCAAAGCCCCATCCAACCTGGTCTTGAATACTTCCAGAAATGAGGCATCCACAACTTCTCTGAACAACCTGTCCCAGTGTCTCACCATCCTTGTAATAAGAAATTTCTTCCTCATGGACAATTTAAACTTCTTTGAAATCACTGTTCCTGTGCTGTAGGTAAAAGTATTAGCCCTTGGTAAAAAGTCTTCTCTTTCTTTCTTTTAATCTCTGTATAAGCACTGAAAGGCCACTACAAAGTCTCCATGGAGCCATTTCTTCTCCAGGCTGAAAAATAGATAGGGTTTTAGATAAAACCCTTATTGGTTTTTCCTACCAAGAACAAAGCAATATAAAAATGAACATGAACCTACTGCTTGCTTGTCTGGACACCGTGCAAAGCATGTGGAGTCTTAAATTCAAACCACTGTTCATTACCTACAGACACCAGAATATCCAGTACCCCAGGGACTGGACTTCAATCTTTCCAAAACGATGGACTACCAACCATGCTACACCTGCAGCCACACTCACATATCCCATGGCCATTTACAGCCATACAAAGAGACTGAAGGATAAAGTCTGCCCATTCTACTTGCTTCTTAAACTCTTAAACTCAGTATTTGCCTTTATTTTGAACTACTGTAACAACTTTCCATGACAGACATGCCCAAGTGCTTGCCCAAAGTAATGTGGATGTAAGTATATAGATACTTGGATCTTGGTATGAAACTAGTTTGTCTTATTCTGCATGGCAGGATACCACAGTATTTCTATACAGGATCCAGTGAAAATTGAAGGATGCCATATGAACAAGCAACATTTTGCATAACTGGGAGACTAATGCATCTGCTATAATTCCAATACTAATTCTAGTTACTATGAAAGTTTTTATTGGAAAAAAAGCAAAGTATTATCCAG